>NW_022196914.1:41690115-41692188 GCF_008632895.1 Mastomys coucha | reverse complement strand
TTTTTTTTTTTGTTGTTGTTCCGTGGTATCAAATACAAATTGTTTGGAATATATTATGGGTTTAAAATTTTTCTTTCTAATTAACAATGATGATATATTTGCATTTTCTGATTAGGTAAGGTAGAAAGGTATCATTGAAAAGTAGAAAAAGGTATGCAAATATTTACTATTTGATCTTGCAACGAGAGAAGAGGATTCATGGTAAAAAGTTTGTCTCTAACTTCCCTGGGAAACATA
Organism: Mastomys coucha; assembly: GCF_008632895.1. Lineage (NCBI taxonomy): Eukaryota > Metazoa > Chordata > Mammalia > Rodentia > Muridae > Mastomys > Mastomys coucha. The sequence continues at coordinate 41,691,951 of NW_022196914.1, read as the reverse complement.
ATGAACTAAAATTTAATTCTGATATCTTAAGAATCAGAACGTTACTCCTCCATTCCCCCAACCAGTGGTAGGGAGTTTTATTTATTTGTTATTATTCTTTATTTTTAAAATTGTTTTATTTATTTACATTCCAAATGTTTCCCCCCTTCCTGTTCCCTCCCCGCACAGGTCTTCACCCATCCCTCCCTCCTCTTTGTCTCTGAGAGGGTGTTTCCTTATTTACTCCATTTTGTACCCTCTCACCTCCCTCATCTCCCTTCCCTGAGGCATCATGTTTCTACAGGGTTAGGCACACCCTCTCCCACTCAGGCCAAACAAGGCAATCTCTGCTTCAGTATGTGCTGAGGGCCACAGATAAGCCCATGTATGTCTTTGGTTGGTAGTTTAGTCTCTGGGAGTTCTGAAGGGTCTGGGTTAGTTGACATTGTTGTTCTTCCTTTGGGGTTTCAATCCCCTTCAGCTCCCTCAGTCCTTCCCCTAACTCTTCCATAAGGATCCCCGTCCTCAGTCCAATAGTTGGTTCTAAGTATCTGCATCTGTCTCACTCAGCTGCTGGTAGAACCTCCTAGAGGACAGCTATGCTAGACTCCTCTCTGCAAGCATAACGTAGCATCAGTAGTAATGTCACGGTTGGGTGCCCATCCATGGGATGGATCCCAAGTCGGGCCAGTCACTGGATGGCCTTTCCGTCAGCCTCTGCTCAATTTTTGTGCCTGCATTTCTTTTGGACAGGAATAATTCTGGGTCAAAATTTTTGAAGGGAGGTTGGTGACCCCATCCTTCCACTGGGGGCACTGTCTATCAAGTGTGGATTCCTTGATCCTGCTTAGAAGGGGAAATAAAATAATCAGAGGAGCCAGAAGAAGGGACTGAACTAGGAAGGAGAGGGGAGGGGGAAATTGCTATGCACACTCGTCTACTCCAGTCACATCCAAAATATCGGGGATAAAATCCTGATAAAGGATAAGAGGCAATAAGACCCCAAAAGGGGTTCTGTGCCTCCTGGATTTCAGACTAGTCGCTGGTATCCCCTAACTCAGACGTGTTCCAGATCAGTCTTTCCAATCGTCATCATGGCCTCATAATTAGGCATAAAGGTACCTCAAGAAATGATTTGTAAATAGTTAAGATTGGGCATTGTCTCTTGGCCGACACAATGTTTCTAACCTATCCCGGTTTATCACTTAACTTCCCATAACGTGTAATCTCTCTCTAAGATACTGCCTTCCCAGAGTTAGCAATAGAGGTCGAGTACATCCCTTAGGGTAATAGATAGTTTATGGTCTTACGTACTAGAGAGTAATGAAGGGCTTTCACTCAAGGACACTAGCTAGAAGTGTTAGGTCAGGTCGGAACTGCCCACTGCCTGCCCGGAGCTAGAACCAGAGAATTAGCAGGAAACGCTAGATTGAAATCTCCTGGTCATTGCTTCCAGTAGAACCAGAGAATTAGCCTAGGAATATCAAAATACCTTAACAGGGAGGGCTCCACTCCTCTTCCTCCTACTTCACACCTAGCTACCAGACTCCACTGACCTTGATGTGCAGTCGTGTGCCTACGTGACTCTTGACATTTGCCCTGCTTGCTGTATGCTACTTAAACCTGCTTTTCACTAGCATGGGGACTGGGAGAAGAAGAAGGTCTTGGACTTGGACTAGGACAAGGATTAGGACTAGCACTTGGACTCGCAGAAGGACTAGCACTTAGATGGGTTAGGACTCAGATTCATGCAATTCACATTCCCCTGGGCCCAGAGTGCTTGGGTCCAGGGGATGTAGTACCAGTCCAGAGGAGATAGCTGCTGCTTTAGACCCAGTATGTTTCAGATAGCCTCAG
>NW_022196914.1:41678311-41689489 GCF_008632895.1 Mastomys coucha | reverse complement strand
GCTCCATTGGTCTTTTCTCTAATTCCTTCACTGGGGACCCTGCACTCAGTTCGATGGATGGCTGTTGTAGAGGCTCCTTCCTTTTTAAAAGATGCAAAGACCCTTCTTTTTATTTAAGGAGGGAGGAGGAAGAGAAGGTACAGGGCTTACAAGTGTGACATGCATTTTTCAGATAATATTATTTCCTATTGGGAATGTTATATTTTAATTTCCAAAGCACTTAGATATAAGTAAAATAATTCAAGCAATGCAGGGAAAATTTGTAACTTCATGGAGTTATTTTGTTTTATTTATATTACTTTATGCACATGCATGAGTAGCTGCATATTTGTCTGTGTACCATGTGTATGCCTTGAATCTTCAGAGTTCAGAAGAGAACCTTGGCTTCCCTAAAGCTTAACTTACAGGTTTTTGTATGTTTCCTAGTGTGGGTGCTAGGAGCCACACTGCACTTCTCTGCAAGAGCAGCAAGGGCTCCTAACTGTTGAGCTACCTCTCTCTAGTCCCATATGCCAGCTATTTAATTTATTATTGTGGTGTATGGTATGTGTGTATGGGTGCACATGTACTAGATTGCTTCTGTTGGGGTTTGCATCTATCTGTCTGTGGGCTCTAATTCCATTAAATGCAGTCATACAGTAATTCTCTTGTTAAGATATCTTACTAGCCTCATATTTGTTATTAATTCTAACCTTAGATACTTTTTTTGTTTTGAATTTTCTGTTTTGAGTCAGGGCTTCTCTATGTATCCTTAGCCAGCCTGCAGCTCTCTATGAAGGCTCTATGTTGGCTCAAATGCTTCTTATCTTTGCCTTCTGAGTGGCCGGCAAAGGTGGCTTTCTGTCATATTGACCCAGCAGTCAAGAATTAAATTATTTTATTGAAGCTGGTTTTGAGGAAATCTAAGAGAAGGAGATCTGTTATTTAAACAGTAGGTTCCCATGTTGTCAAAGTATGTAAGTCCTAAGACACAGGTGACCTGTAATATTGCTTCGGAGTGCTGACTTTTGGAGTTAGACTCTTCAGGAATCTTTTTCTGCCTGTAGACATTTTGACATTAGGAGACAAGAGCAGTTTGTGGTGTGGATATGGTGGCAAATACCTGTAACGCCAGCACTTGGGAAGCTGAAGCTTTGGTATGCGAAGACCACCCTTGCATACATAGAGTGATTTTATTTTAAAGTACTAAAGTTTTGTAACAAAAGCTGAGAGAGAGTGGGGAGGGCCATGGAAGCTGTGTTATGGGTATGACAGTGCTGTGGCACTGTGGAGCTCATAACAGTTGCAGTGGCCTGTATATCAGCCACCAAACATTCTATCAAAGATCGGGGCGGTCCTCTGGTTCCTGCCCCTCCAAAGAGAGTTCATGGCAGTGGCAGGCAGATGGCAGAGAGGAAATGATAGTCTTCAGTGTTGTCGTCCTGGTGAGTTCCTTATGGTCCAGCGGATGGTGCTTCATCTATCAGCATGTAAGTAGCCCAGGTTAGACCTAGTGGGCCATAAAACAAAGAAAACAGCCCAACACAAAAGTTGTGAAAGTCAACAACGTTTAAAGAAGGAAGGAGGGAAACTCAGGTGACAGCAGAGGCTGCAGAGGATGTGGAGAAAGAGGAACACTCCTCCACTGCTGGTGGGATTGCAAGCTGGTACAACCACTCTGGAAATCAGTTTGACAGTTCCTCCGGAAATTGGACATAGTACTACCAGAGCTATGTACTACCAGCTATACCACTCCTGGGCATATACCCAGAAGATGCTCCAACATGTAATAAAGACCATGCTCCACCATGTTCATAGCAGCCTTATTTATAATAGCCAGATGCTGGAAAGAACCCACATGTCTTTCAACAGAGGAATGGATACAGAAAATGTGGTATATTTACACAATGGAGTACTACTTAGCTATTAAAAACAATGAGTTCATGAAATTCTTAGGCAAATGATGGAACTAGAAAATATCATCCTGAGATCATCCTGAGTGAGGTAACCCAATCACAAAAGAACACACGTTAGGCACTCACTGATAAGTGGATATTAGTACAGAAGATCGGAATACACAAAGTACAATCAACAAATCACAAGAAACTCAAGAAGAAAGAAGACCAAAATGTGGATACTTCATTCCTTCTTAAAAGGGGGAACAAAATACCCATGGAAGGAGTTGCAGAGACAAATTATGGAGCAGAGACTGAAGGAAGGACAATCCAGAGACTGCTCCACCTGAGTATTCTTCCACATTCAATCATCAAATCCAGACACTATTGTGGATGTCAGCAAGTGTTAGCTGACAGGAGGCTGATATAGCTGTCTCCTGAGAGGCTCTGACAGTACCCGACTAATACGGAAGTAGAGGCTCACAGCCATCCATTGGACTGAGTACAGGGTCCCCAATGAAGGAGCTACAGAAAGGACCCAAGGAGCTGAAGGGTTTACAGCCCCTTAGGATGAACAACAATATGAACTAACTAGTACCCTCAGAACTCCCAGGGACTAAACCACCAACCAAAGAGTACTCATGGTGGGACTAATGGCTCCAGCAGCATATGTATAGCAGAGGATGGACAAGTCAGTCATCAATGGGAAGAGAGGCCCTTGGCCCTGTGAAGGTTCTATGCCCCAGTGTAGGTGAATGCCAGGGCCAGTAAGCAGGAGAGGGTGGGCTGGTGAGCAGGGGTGGGAGGAGGGAACAGAGTTTTTTTAATTATCATTATTTTTTTTGAGGGGAAACTGGGGAAGGAGATATCGTATGATGTGTAAATAAAGAAAATATGTAATAAAAAAGAAAATAAAAAAAAGAAGGAAGATGGGATGAGATGCTGTCAGTCAGTCATGGGCAGAGGATAAGGAAAGTGGGAGGAACGAATGTGACCACAATGTATTACACATGTACATATTACACACGCATATACATTTGTCAAAGGATAAATTAATAAATTGTCAATTTCTATGGCAAAATGAAAGCTGAGATAATAACAATTGTTATTAATTGAAACTACTTTTAACTAAAAATAACCATAAGGCCACAGAAGACCTTTAGCTGTATACCCACGTATGGTCATAGCATCCTATAACACAAGAAGATAGGATCTACATTTCTTCTTCTATATGAGTTACCCAGTTTGACCACCTCCATTTGTTGAAATTATTGCATACGGTCCAGTTAAGATTATTTTTTTGGACACAGCTGAACTCAGTGAGTCTCTTATTGGACCCTGACTTCTCTTCTTTGGGCCAGATCACTTTGTCCTTGTCTTGGCCTTTAGCTACCTCATTGCTCATGTTATGCACAAGCTCACTAAAACTGGATCTTTCATACTTTCTAGAGATATGCAGTATCACTCAAAATAATCACCTGCCCTACTTTCCATTCTTTATTTTGAGAGATGTAATGTTTCTATATATAAAATTGATTTAGTGTTAGATAATACATTGAATAAAAAAGTAAAATCATGTGACCATCTCAGGAATATGAAAAGTAAATTTGAATGGTAAGATTTGACTTCGATTCTTAATAAAAACATGTAACAGTTTGAAATGGAGAAAATTCATTAACCTGATCAAGACTTTATGCGAAATTTTACAACAAAAATGATAGTGAAATGTTGACGCCAAATCTTGAGAACTGGCTTTTGCTTTTGCTTAGCACAGGCTGGAGGTGATGATCAAGGTCATTGGATGAAGTGGAGAAAGATCATTTCTAATTATTGGGAAAGAACTAAGAACTACTGTGTTTATATCCGATGTAAGGAGTTGCTGGAAACTGCACACTACTTAACAAGTAAGTCGATAAACATCTTTATGCAATAACAATACAGAAAATATAATGTTTTTGTCCTGCTGGGATTGAAGTCTTAGTATAATTAGGAAAGTACTCCACCACTGAACCACATCACAGAAAATGTAATTTTAAAAAGGCCATTTACAGAAGAAGCAAAATTCTAAAATATTTAGAAATACATTGCAAATGATGTGCAAGCCTTGGAGGAAAGTTACAAACATTACCAACAGGTATAAAGAGATCTAAAATACAGAAATATCTTGTATATAATTAGAAGACAACTATAAAACTGTCAATCCTCAAAATAACTTTTGGTTTCAGTCAATTGCAAGAACGTTCCCATGTTTTCTTTTAGGAACTTTGAAAATCTGTTATCTCAGAAGAGCCAACCCACACCAAAAGAAGAGAACGGGGGGATGGAACAAACCAGGTGAAGGTGTGGTCAGAGTTTCCAACTTATTATGAGTCTGTAGTCAGAGGCAATATCAGAGAGTCTAGGAACAGAGGACTAGGGTTGTAAAGATCCATGAATCAAGGGGAAGAAAAGACATTGGTCACTGGCATAAGAAGAGCATCATTAGTACTTTGAGAATTGGTTGTCTCTATATAAAAACTTTTCTGCTTTAATATTCCCATACATGTTAGCACATAGACAAACTAATTCTTAGAATGAGAATGACAACATGACAGGATCAAACTCATGATTAAAACCTAGAACATCAGAGAATATGATTGCTCTAGCAATCAACTGTATTAATTGGAAAGTATTTCCTTATGAAAATACACTACAAATAAGGCCAAAGCTATGCTGCGAATTGAGAGCTGGTATTGCGACATATAGAGCTGGCTGACAAAACTAGTTTTCATATCGTATAACGACCAAGAAAAAAAAATGCAACCAAATAGAAAAGCAGACCAGTCATATGTGTAAGCATTTCACAGGGGAAGAAAAGAAATGAAACATTGAAATCTGGAATACTTTACAATCTCATCAAAATTTCAAAAATCAAGTAAGTTCAGAGTACTACTGTGCAACCTTACAAATGTATAAAATGCTGTTCTTTAAAAATATTTTTTGTTATATTCTCTCTGTCTCTATCTCATGTGTGTGTGTGTGTGTGCGTGTGCGTGTGTGTGTGTGTGTGTGTGTGTGTGTGAAGACATGAGTAACATACCATGCTATACTTGTGGCAGTTAGAAGGCAGCTAGTGGGAGTCATGTTTGCCCTTCTATCACATGGTTCTTGAGGACTGAATACAGATGGTCAGACTTGGTAGGAAGTACTTGGATCCATGGAGATATTATGCCAACCAGAAAATGATGGTATCAAGGAGACAGAATGGACTCTCATATAGCCAGGCAGTCTATATAAATTAGTATAACACTTTTGTGAAACATCAGTGGTAGTTAAATGTGGGGCATATCCTGTGACCCAGAAATTCTATCTGTAGGGTCAACCACATAGGAAATCTTACAGATGATCACCAGGGAAATCTCTAAGAATATTCAAAGCACCCCTGTTTATAACAATGTTTTAACATTGGTAATCTCAATACTAATAAGAAAAAAATGTAATGCAGTCTCCATCAATAATAGAATTCAGGTTTCCCAGGTCCAGACAGTGACCAAATGCTAGTTTAGCATGTGTGAGAGCATGTGTTTGTTCAGTTCCTAGTAGCAGTACCATTATCACTGTCCTTACCACTACCACAAAGCACAACACATATAAATTAGTGTGGAATTGTGAATAGAATACTATTTGGCAGTAAAAAAAATAAAATTGCCTGAGTTCTGCATGTATCAGTGTGAATACCAAAAACATATTGGTCAAAGAAAGTTACAGGACCCTAAGTAGTGTATGTTGTGAAAACACATAGGCTATAAAAGTGTTTAAAGAATACAGCTTTATGTGTTAAGCCTAAAGAGAAAAAGCAGGGAAATAAGTGACATTGATTCAAGCTAGCTAATGCTTCTGGGAACAACAACAGTATTGTGATCTGAGAGTATCGAAGAGGTAGGAAATTTGTAGCTCATTGTAGTCTAATCAGTATCCAGGGGGTGAGCCGGTGAGTTCATTGCATTAGTCACCATAAACTAAATATGCCCCTAACTCCATTCCTTTTTATTAATGCTCACATTGACAGGAGGGACGCTGTGGTTATCAGCTCCATGCTGGCCTGGTAGTTGTACTGTACCTAAGGTCTGTCCTGATCTGCCACCCTTATGAATCATAAGCAACCTTCATTGTCCGTCATGGCTTCCTTAACTTCATGCTCTCTGCTGAGGGACAGCTAAAGTATGAGGAGGGATGGGGGAAGCTTGCTTCCTGGTCATCCAGGCCTCTTTAAGGACCTTTGTGATAAACCTCACTCAATAATTTCTGAATATATTTCATCGGATTGCTAATGAGTGTAAAAATTCTAGTTATAATACTGACAACTGCAGTTAAGTGTGTACTAACCTACACAGGAGAGGATGGCTGGTTGGTGCTTCTCCACGCACATGACAGTCATCTTTAAAAGGTTCATGGGAAGATAACTGTGACTGAGGAAGCCATCTTTTTACTTTCACAGATACAGGATAATTTATGTGGACAACTTTAGCATCCAAACTTCCTTCCAGCTAAGGATGTCACAGAGTTCGGAGAACGCTTGCCTTTATATCTTAGAATTTGCTTTTGCATTTAGTCTGGAATCCGTAGTCTAACAGTTGTGTATTATAACTCCCAATATTGGTTTTGCTTTCTTTAAAAAAACCCCTTTTCTCTGAAAGACTATAATGTCCTCCAGGTCCTGTCATTTCTCCGTAAGAACTTGGGTGAGGTTTCTACATTTGGCTTATTGATTTCAGTTTCCCAAGTGTACTGTCATAGTATTTCAGCATGAAGACTCGTTTCTGTCCGCATTTCAAACATATTCTCTTGACAGTATCTTCATCTTGTCAGTTTTTTGTTTTGTTTTCTCTCTTTGAATGTCTTTATTTTACATTCTTTGGCCTTATTTTCTCTTTTTAATTTTTATATGACAGATATTAGATTTTATGCCTTTTTCTTTTTGTCTCAACTTTTCTCTCATCTTAAAAGTCTATATTTAATTTTGTTCAATAATTTCTTTGATGTTTTCTTCTGGAACATTCATCTATTTTTAGTTTGGCATTACTGCTTCATTTTTCATTAAGGGATTTAGTCTGTATGTGTCGTTAGATTTTATTCTTATTTATCCTCCCATCCTACACTCTTCCGCCATGCTCTATGCTCTGTGCCCATGTGTTTGCTTCCCATAGACAGCTGTTTCTTTTGCTTTTATGCCACATACATTATACTATTGTGCATTTATTTCCAAAAGAGAGTCTCTGTGGATCTCAGGTTAGTTTTCAAACAAAACAATACTCCTGTCTAAGTCTCCTAAGTGAGGGTACATAATGTACCCTCACACTTGACTTTATTTAATAATTCACTAATATTTTTGCTGTTTTCAAAAACAAAAAAACAAAATTGTACATTTTAACTTTCAAATGTTTGTGTGTTTGTGTGTGTGTTTGTGTGTATGCATGTGCATGTGCGCTCATGCATGTTTCTTGGTATAAACTGGGACTCCAGCACATCATATACAAGTGCTTTATTGCAATTTATTCCAACCTTGTCTTGTTTTCTGATTATTCTTCTTTTCTTATAATATGTAATTCTTTCTTTATGGAGAGAAGAACTACTTCAATTTCTCTGATAATTTTAATTATATGTATATTATATAAGTTTATAATATATAATTAACATATATATATATAATATATATATTATATATTTGTTTTATTCCCAAAGAAGTGTTTTATTAGACCTAATGTTGCAACACCAGTAAGCACATACAGGAGGTTATCTTTTGGCCAGCTCACAAAATGTGCTAACTATCCAGTCCAGAATGTTTCCACCAATTGTAGCAAAACTTCATGAAGATGAACGATTATGTTCATACCAAGCACAACATCATTCCCTTTGTACCTCTTGCATTAATCACAGTGCCAACCTACAAGAGAACTGCCTTTCCTTTCTTCTGGTCTTGGTAGAAGTAATTGCAGTATTGTCCTATTTTCACCAAGACTTGTGATAGTATGATAGTACGAAGTTTGGTGTGTGTGTTTGAAATAGTCACAGCTGAGGCTATGGCTTCGGGAACTAGAGTTATTGTTTGTCAGCAAGCAGCTGTGATCACCATGTAGCTTTCTCAAAGCATCCATGAGTGTTTAAAGCAGCCAATCCTCATTCAAGGGTAATCTCATTGGCTTCCTGGTTGGTTGTTCTTTGCTCAAGGCAGCCAGGCACAAGTAACTGTGCAACAATTGCCACTTAAGGAGTCAAATCACCCAACACCCGATATCTTATTTTTTTGGATGGGAAAAGTAAAGTGTCATTCAATATGGATATATTACTAACATTAGTCAATTTAATATTGAATAAAATTGACTTTTGACCTAATGTTATATTTTTTGTTATCTATTTTCTGCTTAATTTGAGTCATTTTCCTGTGCTATTGGTTTCCTTGAGCCTTCATGAAAATTACCAGGCTGCCTCATTACATTTAAGGAAGAAAGATTAAAAAGAGTAATATAAATCCAGACATCAGAAACAGGATAGTAACTAGAGTAGGTTATGTTTAACCTCATTGATTTTTCAATATGTAGAAATCTATAGATTTTTTTTTTCTCCCACTAAGGAAATGCCTATTTCCTTTATTTATGAAACATCATATGTATCAAAAGTACCTGGTGAGCCCTATGACTCCTGGAAGAAACAAAAAGTGAAATAGACAGCTAGTAGATTCCCAGAGAGAATGAACAACCAGGTAGGTAGGGAGATCAGTTTATTAATCTCATTCTAATAAGGATTATTTACTTAAAAGAAGTATAAGATTGTTTTCCAGGAATAAACCAGTTAATTTTGCTTGAAAGTATAGCAACTCTATCTCATTAAAACTCATATGGTTTTTGAATGTAAATTGTGTCATTATTTTTGTTTAAGTTCACCAAGAAATATTTCTGCCAGTTCCATGGTAGCACAGATCCCTCTCATTGCTTAGACATCTTAGTCTAGGCTAGTCAATCATTTAACTCTAACACCAATACAGTCAAGTTGAAGTCTGTTGCTATGTGTTGTAATGCTAACTCCTGGCCCCAAAGATCTGGTTGTCCCCAGGGATGAGGAGATCCTCATGTACTCCAAGGGATACTATGTAACCTTGCCCCTCAAATTATCCTTGATTGATCAATAAAGATGCCTACAGCCTGTAGCTGGGCAGAAGAGAGGTAGGTGGGGCTTTGGTTCCTGGGCTTGGGGTCTGAAGCAGAGATCACAAGAGGAAAGAAAGGAGAGTGAAGAGAGAGGAAGATACCATGGGGTAAGAGATTGTGAGAACTGGCCATTGAGGGCTGGCCAATCAGTGTAAGAGTGGGCCAAGCAAATCATGGCAAATCACATCTCAGGGTTATTGACAGGGAAGTAGACAAAATAACTTATAGTGTTGATATCTGCCCAGCTCTAATGCTGTCTTAGGCTTATAACAAATATAAAGGTTTTGTGTCTTTTATCTGGGAACTAAATGGTCAAAGGCAGGGTAGAAGCTCCCAATTAATATTAAATGTTTACTACAACATAGTCATGCACAGAAAGGAAAGTGTAAGTAAATACATTGATTATGGTACAAATCTAGCTTCAAATTCTGAGTCCATGTTCTGTGAATTACTTCATTGGATGCCATCAAGTCTATGTTCTTCTAAATTGGTGATGTTGTCAAGGTTGTTGGTCAACTTTGTAAGGTTGCTTTCCCAGAAGTGCAGCCTTGAAATTATCTGTTTTTTTCTTAGTCACTGATAGCCCTCCAGCAAGTCTTGTCAATAGTATGTTTGCGATCTTGGCAGCAAGCAAGAATAAAAAATTTCAGGTGATTACAGATCTCATAGTCTCTCTTCTGAACACTCTGGGGCTTTGAACTCAGATCCTTCTGCTTTCCACAAGGAATTCTTACCCATTGAGACATTCTACCAGCCCAGTATTCTAAACATTTCATTTGACAAGTTTCTGAAACATTAAGCATCCACAATGAAGTGGTTATATAGCCTTTCCTCAAATAAATGCTACAACCTTTGCCCTCTGTTTGACAGGAAGAATGAAGGCTTAACAAATGACCATACCATGTAAAGTCCTCTAAATCCATCTCTCTACATTACAGCTTTGCCATGTCTTGGTGTTTCCTATTCTGTTCACTCTGTCTTGGTACTCAATTGGACACTTGACTGCTTCCACCTCTGTTAGTCTTCTTTAGCCTTTGTATCTGACATCTTTGTCCTCTCTGTAGCTCCACGATGCCCTGTGTGCTGATTGCTTTCATTTCCAGTCTTAGGATGACTAAACATTTATTCTCTTTTGTTCTTGTTTATGGTTCTTTAATATGATTTTAGATAGGAAGGTAACAGTTGTTTAGTGTTCCCTGTTGAGTGAGCCACAAGAAAGATTTAGAAAAGATAAATGCATTGTACTTTCAGAGACATTATGCTGATTTTAATGGGTAAAATGTACCTTAATTTTATGATATATGCTATCTGTTGAATCTTTGCATATGCATTATATTTTGGAATTATATTTAGTCTATGAGCTCATGTCACACTGCGTTGGTTGGTGCATGTATCAGTTTTGTAAAAAAAAAAAAATTCCGTGTTTTTCTCTCTAGGTAGTCCAAATATAGTTTGAGATATCCCAGTTGTGTATCTCAAATTTAGAACAAGATAGAGTTCCTAAAGAACAGATTATGTTTTAATTATTGCATTTCAGAGTCACAAAATATTCCGAGTCATTTTTATCACTAGGATATGTTCCATGAGGAAATAAACTCCAAAGCAAAGTACCACCTTCTGTCACTAAGAGGAAATGTTCTTAAGTGGCTCATGGTATAGAAGCGCATCTACAGACTACTTTTCAAGCAGCTCACTCACAGCCATCATTGACTTCCACAACTTAACAGAAAGGAAATTGGTTTCTTCATAGAGTGTGGATGTAAGATTTATTAGTGACTAAAGCATGTAACTCTCATAAATAACCCAGTCTGGGTGAGAGGCTTCAAGGCCAAGGCCTCATGTGACAATTTCCATTTGAGTACAGAATGGCCATTTGGGCTTATAGGATCATTGAGTCTACCTATATAGCAATTGATATAGATCCATTCAATGTCTATAAAATATAGCCTTGGATAGATTAAAATTTTAAGATAAATAATTCAGGCACTCTCTCTCTCTCTCTCTCTCTATATATATATATATATACATACACATATATGTATATATATGTATATGTATGTATATATACACATACACACACACACACACACACACACACATATATATATATGTATATATAT
>NW_022196914.1:41637458-41678301 GCF_008632895.1 Mastomys coucha | reverse complement strand
ATATATATATATATATATATATATATATATATAGTCTGCAGACTATGAGATATAGTAGGGCACCCTTGGCCAGTACATAAATGGAAAATAGTAAATATAAACTGAAGCTAATAGGTTGGTAATTTCTTTCTCTATTTCTATTTTTGTTGTCTTAATGGAGGAATTTCTAGTTTGTGGTTAGTATTGTTCTGTTTTGGGGAGTGTTTTTAGTTCTTAGACTACAATGATAGTGCAAAATTTGGCTGATTTGGAATAAACTAATCTGTGCCTAGAAGAGTCTATGAGAAATTCAGGGAAAACATTTCTAAATATTAGCAGAATTTTTTTTTCAGAATTTTTATTTAAATATATGCAGTTTTTCATTTTCTTTTATTTTACTCAAATAGATGAGTTATAGGTAGATTAATTCATATCCCTAACATTTAAAATATAAAAATTGCTATGTGAATGGACTACTTATTTACATATTTGTATATAAAATGCACCTATATATAAATTACATAGATGCTGAAGAGATGGTTCAGTGGTTAAGAGCACATACAGCTCTTACAGAGGACCTGTGTTCAATTCCCAGCTGCCCTGTTAGGTCGCTAACAACAGCCTGGGGATCCAACACTTTCTTCTGGCTTCTTAGGGCACTGTGCCCATATGCACATGACTCCCCCAATGTATATACAAAATTAAAAGAAAAAGAAATAGATGTATAATTACAAGTTACTGTGAGCAAGAAAGGGAAAGCTCATGAGGCCTCAACCCTAGACAAAGAAGTACATGCATGTGGAAGTAACAAACTTCCTTAGTGAATTGGTTATATAATACCAAATGGCCAGCTCGGAAAACATACATAGTAGTAATTTATATGGACTGACCAGTATAGTGTATATATGTACAACATATATGTACATATGTATACATATATACAAAGATATACATATATACAAATATATGTATATGTATGAATGTATATAAAACAACAAAGATATAAGAGGGCACTAATTTGAAAGAGAGCCAATGGCAGTGGTGGGGGGAGAGATGGACATGGGAGGGCTTGGAGTTAGAAAGGGAAGGGGAAAATGATGTAATTCTGTTATAAACTGAAAAATTAAAATATTAAAAAATATGGAAAATTACATGTAATCATATATAAGTAGAGTTCTTCAATATCTGAGTAAATTTTTAATGAGTTTCAGAATATAGTGTTTATTTATTCATAGAATTTAGAATGCCTCCAATTTCTTTTGCAAAGTTGAGGCACATGAAGGAATCCACACGGTAACATTAGGGCTCTAGTTAGTGGGGCATCACAGTGCAGAAGACCACTTCTGCATGTGCTCTTCCATACTAGGGAGACAAAAGCAACAGCAGCTCCTTTCATTGTTACATTGCCATTGTAATTACAGGCTACAGGAATGATAATGATTGATTTTCATCACTGTATTTGGAAATTATCATTACCTCAAACAGCTGGAGAGATGCTGAGTGGACAAAGTCTTTGTGGGGCAAGTTTGAGGGCCTGAGTGTGATCCTCTGCACCCATTCATAATACCCAGGTGCAGCAGTGTGTGGCTCCAGCGCCCATTCATAACACCCAGTTGTTCCAGAGTGAGGCATTCATTCCAGCAAGGAGGATCCCTGGAGCCGGCTGACCTACCAGGCCAATGTAGTTGGTGAGCTCCTGGCTCTGTCTCTCTGTCTCTGTCTCTGTCCATCTGTCTGTCTGTCTCTCCCCCTCTCTCCATATCTATCTATCTATCTATCTATCTATCTATCTATCTATCTATCTATCTATCTATCTATCTTCTATCTATCTATATCTGTCTCCCTCTCCCTTTCTCTCTCTCTCCCTTTCTCTCTCTCTCTCTCTCTCTCTCTATATATATATACATATATATGTATATATATACACATATGTATATGTATGTATGTGTATATACATATAAATGTATGTATATATATATAAAAATATAGAGAGAGATAGAGGCTATACATATACATATATAGTGTCTATCTCTCTATTTCTCTCTCTCTATATATATATACACATACATACATATACATATGTGTATATATATGTATATTGAGCATTATTGAGCATATATATGAGTTATTGAGCATTATTGAGGAAGACATCTGATGTTGACATGTCTGGCTTACATGCATGTAGACACACACATATACTGTACTTGAACACCCATAAAATAAATGATTAAAAATATAACTTGTCATTAATACAGTAACTTTATATGTGTTCTTTATCATTTATGTATCAGTTTTAGAGGCATAAGATCATCAAATAAATATCAGGTATTTTGCAATGAACTTGGCCATATAGTGGCTCATGTTAGATTTTCATTCATTCTTGTGGACTGTGTTGTGAATTGACAGTCCTCAATATAGGCTTCAGTGTAGGGAATCCGTGCCATTCCCTCTGAGCTTCAGGCTTATATTTCCGTTCACTGTTCTACTCCAAAGAATGTAACCACTGCAGGGCCCAGCTAATCTAAAGGCATTTCGTAAATGTGACACTGGTATGCCAAGACAAGAAGGAGCCTGGGTGTGAAGACAGAGCCACTCTCCATCTTTAGTCTACTAAATTGTTTCCTTTTTTTTTTTCTATTTCTCCCAAAGTTAGAAGTCTTGAATAAGTCATTGATTCATTGATTCAACTCATCCTAAAATTATTCAGAATTACTGACTGGCTCTCACTAATTCTTCTGTAGTCCCCGTTTCTTGTTACCACACTCATTGCTGGTTGCTTGAGGGGCCCCTCACCTGTATGTGCGCTATCCACTTTGCTTTCCCCCATACTGCTGACACTGTTATATTACTCAAAGCTAATCTCACTGCACTGATTTTAGGAAAAGATCTCATGGCTCACTAAGTGTAGAACTCAAATAAACTAAGTCTGGAATATATGTGTCTTAATCTGGTTCTTATAGGCACCCCAACCACACGCCACCTCACACACATGTCTCCCAACACTGTCTCTGCTTATTTCCTACACGCTTTATGCCCATTTGAATCCTCGTGCTCTTTCCTACGAGCAACACTTACAGCCCTTTGTAGCCCGTGTCCTATTTTTAATGCTTTTATGAATGAAGCTGACACCATAAGTTGGCAGGGGCTTGGGAGAATGCATATTGTGGCAGCAAGTAGCACAGTTCCTGGAATATTTTATTTTATTTCATTTTTTTAAAAGTGTTTTTCCCCTAAGATTTATTTATTATATATACAATGATCTGCCTGCACACCAGAAGAGGGCTCCAGATCTCATTAGAGATGGTGAAGAGTCACCATGTGCTTACTGGAAATTGAACTCAAGACCATTGGAAAAGCAACCAGTGCTTTTAACCTCTGAGCCGTCTCTCCAGGCTCCCACCCACTGCCACCTTTTTTAAAGTCCTTTTTCCCCTAGAACATTTTAAACAGTAATTGTTATAAGAATGAATCACATGAAATGTGTCCCCTATTGCTAGTGTTGAACTGTAACTTACTCCCAAATCCCATGCCCCTCTAGGAAAAGCTGATTACTGAGAAGGCCTGTATGTGAGGAAGTTGAAGCTTTGATAGTTTCCACCATACTGAATTCTCCATGATACAGTAGCAACAAGAGTGTGTTGTGCCCTATCACAGGTTTCTTCGATAGATATAAGAATGTGTTGGAAACAGGGTTTTCTTTGTTTGTTTCAAATAAAGGGTCATGATGATTAGGCCTCTCTAAAGCCACCTGTTGTATCATCTTAAACCTTTCAAAGCTGTAGCCTTCCCTTTTTTCATCAAGTAGGATCAGAAAGCACATGGGCAAACCTGTCAGCATTCTTGGTTGGTAAGAACTGCTATTCCAATATTTACCACTCCAACAGTCAGGGCCTGAAAGGGACATCCCTTGCTCAGAGCCTCAGTGTACTCTTCCACTTTGAGGATCAATACTTCTACATTCTGATTCCCCATCCCCGGGTTTATTCTTGGAGTTTATTGATCTCCCAGGACTGTAGATCTGCTTGTTTGCTTTCAGGGCTTTAGCTTTGGCATTATACAGATGCTCAGGATGCTTACTGCAACTGAGCTTTGGTTATCTGTGTGTAACTTCACTCACAGTTGAAATTGAAATGGCTTTTTAAATTCCAAATAAAAACTAAGGAGAAAAAGGATGAAATGGGTATAAGCCTAAGATACACTCTTGAATTTTCCTAGTAATGTCTTTAATGCCATATTTTGTTGACTTTAGTGTGTTGGTGAGAACATAACCAAGTCCAGTACCTGCCACTGCAGACAACCAGTCCAGTAACCTGCCACTGCAGACAACCAAGTCCAGTACTTGCCACTGCAGACAACCAAGTCCAGTACCTGCCACTGCAGATAAACAAGTCCAGTATCTGTCACTCTAGATAACCAAGTCTACTACCTGCCACTGTAGACAATGCACTTTAAGGAGAGATTTAAAAAATCTGAGAAATATAACATGATATTTATTCAAGGAAGAAAAATGTGTATTTTTTCCACTTATTACTCTTTTCTGTAAACTACATATTTTTCATGTAAGACAAAAGACCCTTACAGACTAAACTCAGGCAACCTCCAAGGGAAGGCTTATAATCTAAATCTTCCCAGGCAGCATTCTACTTCTTTGGAACACAGGACTGGGAGTGGGCACTGTACTTGAGTTTCCAGTCTGAGTAAGAAATGAGAATTTACTTACTCATTTAAAAATTATTTCCTTTTTTAAAGATTATGACATAATTACCTGATTTTCTGTTTCTCTCCTCTCATCAATCTCTCTAGTATACATTTTTTCATTTATTGATTAATGTTATATACATGTATGGATATGTAAATATACATGTTAAATAGCCAAATACAATCTGGCCAATCTGGATAATGTTACTTGTATGTATGTCACAAATATTAGTAAGAAACAGTCAATCTCTTCATTCACTTGGATCATTTGGTAACAGAGTTAAACCAGGAAGACTGAGTTAAAACCAGGAGAGAGGGGCAGGGCATGCATGAATTAAGAAACTAAGGAGACTTAGCAAGTGGTGTAGTCCCCTGCAGAAGCAGATTCCCTACTTTCGGCCTGTTTGTGTGAGACATGTCTGACCAGTTGGGTCAGTAATCTGATCACAGCTTTTAGGTTAGAAGTTGCTATGCTATGTTGGAAACATTGTCAGCATTAAATTATTTTTCATTGTTTTCCATGTGTATTGTGAAGTTTTTCTGCAGAAATATTATCTTGCTAATGTTTCATCTGTAAATATTGAAACTTAGAAGTATCCAGACAAAGACTCCACTGATCATAAGCACTTATTTTGTAAGGACTCTAGAGAGGAGCATAAAACCACAAAATCTCTTTCTCTTCTTATTTTTTTGTGATCATAGTATGTGGTAAGTGCTGCACTTGATCCCAAACAACAGAAAGTGGACTAAATCCATTAAAAGTGTGCTCAGGACTGCTCTGGTGAAATCTGTACCATGATTAGTGGGGATTTTCTAGGTCCTACATCATGGGCCTTCTCCCCACTCTTTGACACACTGCTGCATTTAAAGCGCACGAAGGCTGTTACTTAGGTCAGATCCTGTCTTCCCAGATCTGTAAGTCTGCCCTTGCATTTACCATTTGTCGCATTGAAACATGACCTGTCTCTGAGTAGATTTCCAGAATGAAGACATGCTTGGAAAACATCTCATTATCACAAAACATGGTTGTTTATAAACTCTATTCCTTGTGTAATAGCTCATTTGAGCTCCTTTTCAATGTATGGCATTTCAGTTTGTACACGTCTACATATTTGTATAAACATCATCTTATGCAACTGCACATGCTAGGAAAAACTAATACAGCGGTGGGAAGCATGTTAAATAATTATCATTTTTACAATTTCAAATATCCTTTTTCTTGTGTTTCAAAGCAGTGTGGCCTTACAGCTTATACAGCAGTGACATTGAAGCTTCTTCAGCGCAGAATCCTCCATTCAAATAATATTTTATTCTTGAATAATTGAGGTTCATTGTAATTGGAGATTTTTTTATAAAAGGAACTGGCCATGTTTCTGCAATTTTCTTACCTTGTCCTTTCAATTGACGAGATGCAGCTTTCAAATTTCTCTGAGAGAAGCGCACCTAATAGTGTGTGATTGAAGTTAATACGAAATTATATATTTATACCCAGAGAGAACAATCTGTGATGGCACTTATGTATGGAAATGAAAATTCCAAACTCTGCTTACTGTTCAATCACATTATACCATTGCTTTAAACCGTGAATGGCATTGGATGTCTGAACGGTGAGCTCAGACTCCCACACAGGATGATATAACCCAGATGATTGTGCTCCACAGTGCAAATCCCACTAGTGTGTTCCTGGTTTTTACATGGTTGTGCACATTGTCAAGAGTTTGCCCTGCTCCTTCTGCTCTGCTGTTCCAGGAAAGCTCTGGTTTGGGCATAAGTGCAGCCTCATATTAGGCAGAGCCTTTGTCATCCTCTTTTCTTTGTGCCTAGTGTGATTCTTACACATCCCTGTCCTGGTTATTTTACTATTCATATTTGTTGAGTTGAAATATTAATGCAGTGGACAAAAAGCTGGGGAAAGTTTTTCTATCTTTTCACACTGAATCCAAGAGAAGTGTATCTTTGTTTCCCCTTTACAACTGGGGGAAGCACAATCCACTGTGCAGTGAAGACACTCCCAAGTGTAGAACTTTTCCTAAGACTTGCCACAAGCACATACCATACATTACAGATTTCTTGGTCTGGGTCCATTAGCCTGTTCCATATTCATTTTTAGGTACTACTCATAAAGGAATATTTTACTTTAACTTGTTATATAGACCCACAGAACAAACTCTATTTGTCTGCATGTATGTTCAAAGACTCAATGTAAAGCAAAATCATTTGTGAGGTGGTGGAAGCAGGCTCTGGAAACAGAGTGTGATTCTCTACCCCAACAGCTGTCTCTACACTAGCTAGTCACTGAAGCAGGAGCATCTCCCCTTCCTTTATAACTGGAGAGCACTCAGGACTACTGTCTTCTTGTTGATATGAGGATTGGCACATGCAGGTACTACCTTGTACATGTGTGTCTCTTATGCCTCATTCCCCAGTCTGCCCAGTCCCATCGGATTCAGTGAACACAAACATTACCTCTTTCAGCTAACTCAGAAAAGGACACTAGAAATGCTAGGTATAGCATTAAATGGATCTGAAAAAACCCGAGCTATTCCTGAGTGCTGCTAGCTAGATGAAAATGATCATAAGGAGTCATCTGGCAATGGTCAGATAGGAACAGGTGCTTCTCAGGATGAAGAGCCAAAGAGCACACAGGCCTTGGGATTATGTTCTTTCTTTCACCTTCAGTTGGTTTGAGTGGTTTGTGGAGAAAGTGAGTAGATCAGTGAGCAGCCATTGCACATTTTGAGCTAGTCTGAAAGTCTGGCCTCACGTAGTGATAGAAAGGATGCTAATTTTCAGCAGGTGTCTGCCTAGACTGTCCTTGTCTCCACTTCCACTCCCCTAAGACCCAGGGTGCTGGCTACGGAGTGAAATGAGTCCTCATTGCTCTAAGAATTCATAGTTCTCATCTCTCCATTTTTACCCATCCTTTGCCACTTTGCTTGTGGGATCAGATAGCTTGTATTTTCATTTTAACCCCATTAATATGCAGCAGAATGTTCAAGTCTACATTAAGTCAATGAAGTCTGAGTGGGTGAGTATTGGTTCACGGTTCCCTTTAAGGAAAAACATATACATTTATTGGCCTATTGGCATGCTTATTTGCATCTAATTTATGACCCTATGAACTCGGCTGTCTGCATATATCCCTATTTAAACCTATCCTCCTGTGGCTTTCGTTTTAAGAACCCTTTGAAGCTGTAACCTTCAGGATCAAGGCAGGAGTCTGAGCGCCACCATTTCAGCAGTCACTTATTTTAGAAGAAGAGGAAACTTCCTTTCCTCACCTCCCACAGCCTGAAGAAAGTTTCCATTTTGAGAACAAAATTACCATTTGTTTCAAGACTTCTCTTCAATTATAGCAATTTCCACATGTTTTGAAACTATTCTCAGCAAAAGAAAAAAAAATCAACATTATGTGCTTTTGAAACACAGGCCGATCTGGCAGGCATAGGTTTGAAGGAAACATGGCTGAAACGAGTGCTTTGGAAGGGTTTTTCTCTTTTGTTCTTGGCTATTGTCCAGGCTTCTGTTATCTCACAAGCAGGACCAATTGAAGTCAGAGACTCGTTTCATTGCTGAACAAAGTGGATCTTGCAACGTGGTATCACACAGTTCACCCTCTTCAGGGTAAAGCAGCAAGCCAGTCAGCTGAAGTTTGCCCTGTGTACTTTTTATGTTCACAGGCTTTGGTTGGGAGGACAATCAGAAAGCATCCACTGCAGTCAGTCAGCTGTGGCCTGCCAACTCAGTTCCTTGACAGGTAGCAAGCTGGCTTCTTGGCTGGGAAGCATCTTGTGGCATGGATCTGCTCTCGGGAGGGCAACTGTTGAGCCTGTGCAATTCAAAGAAGCGTAATTGTGCTTCACAGCACACAGAAAGTCACCACATCTGTTTCATATTTTTGGCTTTTTCGAACTGAACTAGAACAGAGAAATAAACATACAGCTTTGAATATGGAGTAAAAACAAGTTCATGGTGACAGATGAGCATATTGTATGTAACTCAGTGAAAATTTCCTTAATGAGGGTTTCTTTTGGCAAAGTGAGAAATATTTCTGGTGTTAATCAAGGTTTTTTTTAAAAAGATCTAATAGAAAATATTATCTATTTAAATGTCAAGGCAGCCTATCATTCCTTCTTAAACCTATTATACCAATTGTCGAGCTGCTGTAGTGGTATCACGTGACCTATTGCAAATATTTGGGGTGTCATCTGCACTGCATTAGCCTTTTGAGTGGTAGTTATTTAAAAAATAATTTGGATGTAGTAGGCTAAAAACATTCAAGGCTATGAATTAGAACTTCATTAACCACTTTCATCTTTTATTTTGGTTCAAATGTAAATGCAGTCATTTGATATCTAAGTGTATATAATATGTGATGACGGTCTTTTAAAATGTAATCTAGGAGAAAATACATCTTAATTTGAGTGTAATACTGCTTTAAATATAATTTCAATATTCTTCAGCATCTGGCGTCTCAAAGCATGAGGTCATTTGAGGTTAAGAAAACTTTTCCCTGCAAATAATAATAACAACAATCAGCTCCAGACCAGTCCTAAGCAAGCATACTGCACTCAAGATGATTGGGGTCATGGAAAAAAGGAAAGGGACTGACATACAGAGATTTCACTCTCTAGGTGTCTGGACTTCAGGATGTATTGCTTTGATTGAGTTGTATAGAGATAGCACTTTTGAGACCTGTGGATGCAGAACCTGACATGAAATGAGTAGCTCAGAAATCTCAGGCTGGTTGATTATGCTTAGGTTTCTCCCAGTTCCTTTCCTGTAATTTCTAGTTAAGGGTTTTTATATTTACTTTTCAAAGTTTGTGGCTCAGTAGGAGATAAGCCTTGTGAGGTCAGGTTCCTATGTCACCCCTAGGGCCAAGTTCATATGTAAATAGCAGATAATTGCTCTTGAGGGAACAGTTACAGCTACCATGCCTCTTAGACCTTTAGGGATGTTGACTCATTTCCTACCCTTAAAAACACTGCTGGTGGATTCCTGTTGTATCCACTCTAAAGATTAGTAAGAAGAAGCATAGAGAAGCTGACCACCTTGCCAAAGTCATGCAGGGGCATGAGGAAACAAAATTTAAACTAGGTGGTCTGCCTCTATCTAGGTACTTGCTTTTCATTGCTCAATGAATTCCTGGCAAACTAGAAATACTTTATACTAATCAAGACTGAAAGATTGCCATCATTAGATGCGAAGGCTGACTGTCATTAATTACCCTTTGCTATTATCCTTATTTAACAAAAGTGTGTTAGCTACTCCTTATGCACTGTTGTATGTGTCTTACATCCTATCAACCAAAGCTCACAGGAATCAAGTGTGCATGAATTTGTGTGTGTGTGTGTGCTTGAGTGTGTGTGTACATGTGTGCACATATGTGTATGTGTGTATCTTTGTGTCTTTATTTTAAGAGATGAGAAAACTATTATGGTTAAGTAATTTGGAGGTTCATCTTGTTAACACACTCAGGACTGGAAGTGAGGCATCCTCAGCTGCAATGCCTTTCTTTGTGCCTAGAGCTCAGAACTCTGTTCTTTGGCTGTTAATGCAGCAAAAAGAGATCGAGTTAGGCAATATGTGGTCACTCCTGGAAAGATATTGATCTCCTTGGTATTTTTCTCACTTCGTGATGGGCTTTGTGAGTAACATAGATCTACTTTCCCTTGTATTGAGAGGAAAGCAAGGCAGGGCAGGTACCCACCTTTGTAGCTGATTTAGGTTGACAACAGTTTAGTGCAGCCCCGGAGTTATGGATTCCAAGGTTTCATGATTCTGTGCTGGAAGCCAGAAAGAATAAATTATTCTCTTCCCTTCTTCTGTCATTTTAAATCTGCAGGGAAATTGTGTGCTATAAAAACTTAAAACCAGCTCCTCTATTGTTAACATATGATTTTTTTTATATCTGTCAGAGATTAGAAAGGGGGTCTGCACAGTTCAAGTGTTATTTTTAATCAGGTACCCATAATTCATTTTATATCAGAGACCTGACGAGTATTTGTTAATTAGAGCGATCATACAATCTTTCAAATGCAAATAGTCTGACTGAGAGTTCAGTTTGTTTGGTACCCAGTGATGATTAAAGAATGGTATAACTTTACGGTTGTTTTACTTCCATCTGTGTGCAGCAGGCAATCACCACTTACAGATGGTTGTGATTCTGAGACAGGTTGCTACATGCAGAAAAAGTATGTTTCAGTTATCTTAATAAGATTTATTGCAGGAGTCACAGCTAAATGCTTAAACCGTAATGATAATTGCTGCTAATCTTTCAAGAAAATGATTAGAGTTTAATAAACCTCAAGAAGGTTATTTTCTGGCTAACTTCAACAGAATTGAGAAGGTAAATTTTATTTTTGTTTTCTTATCTAATACATTGGAAAACTGTGTATACACTTAACCACTTTCAGAAACTATATTTCATGCACAAAAACACACAGATGGAATATAAAGACTTGTAGTTGCTATGAAGAAACACAAGAGGTCAAATTGCACTGAGCCATTTTTGTAGAAACATACTAAATCCATTCTTATTAGTCTCAAGGTTTAATTTGTGATAAAATATACATAATAAACATCCAGCCATACCTCATGTACTTGGAATTAAATGTATTTTGGAGGCTGGGGAAGTAAGACCATGGTCTCTAGTTTAGATTGGACAACATATCAAGACTATGCCTATAAAAATATGTATGTACTATGAGAGTTATTATGTTTATTTAATTTTTTATGTGTATGAGTACACTGTCACTGTCTTCAGACACATCAGAAGAGGGCATCAGATCCCATTATGGATGATTGTGAGCCATCATGTGGTTGCTGGGAATTGAACTCAGGACCTCTGGAAGAGTAGCTGGTGCTCTTAACCTATGAGCCATCTCTCCAGCTCTGAAAGTTATTATGTTAACAACTTTAGTCATACAGTACAAAGTTCAGGGGCTTCAGAGATGGCTCAGTGGTTAAGAACATGTACTGTCCTTAAAGAGGACCTGCGTTGGATTCTCAACACTCAAATCAGAAAGCTCACAACAACTTGCAACTCTAAGTCCAGGGCCTGGTCAACCCATGACATTGTCAGGCATGTACACATTGTAACTCAAGTCCAGGGCATGGTCAGCCCATGACATTGTCAGGCATATACACATTGTAACTCTAAGTCCAGGGCATGGTCAACCCATGACATTGTCAGGCATATACACATTGTAACTCTAAGTCCAGGGCATGGTCAACCCATGACATTGTCAGGCATATACACACAAGGACAGAGCCTTGTTCAGAAGTATTTCATTTGGTCTAACAGAAATCCTAGATCAGGTAAACAGTTTCTCCATGTTTTCTCATATCTTAGCCTTAGCAACATCAATCTTCTTTGCTACCTTTATGAACTTACCTACTTCTGTTCGTTTGTGTTCTACCAACTTCATGTTTGTGTTAAGAGAGGTGGCATATAGAGAGTGATTCAGTGAAACATATAGGTAAGAGTACAGATATATTTGCACATATGTTCATATCATACCCACATACATGGCTGGGATTTGTGTCCATATGAAAAGACCTGTGTGGAATATTTTGTTCTCTTTTGCTCTTTGACCATGTGAATATTCAGCAAGAACATGACATGTCACCTCTGAAACAAACACCACGCCCTCACTGGACACCAAATCTGCATTCATCCTCATCTTATTCTTTACACCCTCAAGAGCTTTGAAAAGTAAATTTCCATTACTTATAAATTACCCAGTCGAAATTAAAAGATATCTTAAATTGGATAGGAGTGAACTAAAATACTCATGTAAGTGGAATCTGAATATAGTTGTTCTTTCATGTCTTATTTAGCCTAATTTCTGTTTAATTTAACATGTTTTCTGAATTAATCCATGCATAGAATTTCATTCAGCTTTGTGACTAAATCATCTTTTAGCAGGGGCCATGAACTGTTTATTCCCCAATTCAGTGGTAGTTATTGACATGGACAGGTGAGTGCTGTGTTGTGACTCTTCAGAGACTGGATAATGTTCTTATCAGCATGCTTATATTGGCATCTGTTTGTGCTTTTGCTCTCAGGTTTGGACATTATTTTAGTTGTATTTCTGTTGCTGCTTAATACCCTGACAAAGGCTCTTTAGTGCCAAGAAGGTTTATTTTTACTCCAATCATCCTATCATTGCGAGGAAGTCATGGTAGGAACTCAACCAAATCACTGCGTCCACAGTTTAGAGCAGAGCGATGATGCATGACTACTTTGCTCATTTCCCCAGGTCTGATACAGTTCAAGAAGGAAACTTGAGGAGTTGTGCTACCCACAATGGCCTAGGTTCTCCAATATTAATTAACATGATCAAGTCAACCACCCACAGACATGCCCACAGCACAACCTGATCCAGACAACCCCCACTGAAACCATCTCCCAAGATGATTCTAGATTATGCCAAATTGACAATGAACACTAGGCATAAACCAAAGAAAAACTCTGATGATCATATACTACTGCTCAGTTTAGCTTTTCTACAATGATTGTATTATTTTATGTTTGTACCATGACAACTTCAGCTTCTCAAAACCTTTGACAATACTTGGCATTTTCCTTTGATAATAACTCTTACCCCTTAGTTTTGTAAGTGAAATCAAACTGATACTTCCAGTAATCGTGTAAACATATTTATATATAATATGTCACAAAGTTGTAATTTTGAAGGAGCTAAAATTGGATCATTTCATTATGTTTATTTGGTTAATCTCCCTAAGAGGAAAAGTTCTTTTACTTAAAGGAATAGCAAAAGCTCCAAAACAATGCTTAACCCTGTGCATGACTGAAAGAAAAGGTAAATGTTGTGAATGCAGAAAATACTTACAACCACATGAAGAGAGATGAAATAATATAGGTTACAGTTCCGGCAATTCTATTGTTGGGCAGGTAAGGTGTTGTATTTGCTATGCACATTGAAGTAGGCTGCACACATATGTATAGGTGTGTTCACAGGCATACAAGTCCAGTTATGTCACTTACATACCACTCTCACAGGGCCTTATAAATGAGAAGGTTATTCTGCATACATATGTGTAGGTGTATGCACATAGGTGCAATTGATCCTTAAGGATGCAGTGCCAGAATCTTGGGCATTGGTCCACAGGCACATCAGCTTCATTAACACACCATGGTTATACTATTCCCTTTGTAAACCAGGACCTTACTTGACTCACTTTGATAGGATTTGTATCTTTAAAAGTTTTCCCTGTGCTAAGTCCATGCATTTGGTCAGGGGAAAAGAACAGATGCTGGTAGGGAAGGCTTCAGAGAGAGGCTCCTCAGAGAAGTAGACTGCCTGTTTGTGGAACAAAATCAATGATCTCTGTGCTTTGATTGAGGATAGCTACAAACTATGCCATAGACACACTGGAAGTTCATGTTTCATTTCTTGCACTAGGCGCTGACCTTTTATCACCATATAATTCCAGGTTTATGTGGTTGTGAACTTTAACATCAGGCTCATGTCTGAAATGCAAGTCCTTAAATTACTTACAGTTTTAAGATGAAATAACTTAGCTGTAGTTTTGTTTTCAATTCTAGCTCAACATGGTTTATAGAGCTTCCAACCCCCCAAATAACCAACGACAAAAACCAGAAAACAACTAACACCCCCAAAACCCATTTAAGAAAGTAAGATACAAATGAAAAAAATACTTCTGTGAGAAAAGATTAGTTATAAATAAATTCGTTTATAATTACATTTAATATTGGTGTAAAAAGTTTTGTTCTAATTTGGCTATGGCACTATGAAATATAATAAATTATGTCTATTTTTCATATGACTATTTGAAACAGCAATGAACTGCAGATTAGATGTTGACCACACATTTAAAATACAACCCAAATGACTAAGGATGTTGAACATTTCTTTAGGTGCTTCTCAGTTGAAAATTCTTTGTTTAGCTTTGTACCCCATTTTAAAATAGGATTATTTGATTCTCAGGAGTCTAATTTCCTGAGTTCTTTATATATAGTAGATATTAGCCCTCTATCTGATGGAGGATTGGTAAAGATCTTTTCCCAATCTGTTGGTTGCCATTTTGTCCTGTTGACAGTGCCCTTTGCCTTACAGAAGCTTTGCAATTTTATGAGGTTCCATGTGTCAGATTCTTGATCTTACAGCATAAACCATTGGTGTTCTGTTCAGGAAAATTTCCCCTGTGCTCATGTGTTTGAGGATCTTCCTCGAACTTTCTCCTCTCTAAGTTTCAATGTATCTGATTTTATGTGGAGGTCCTTGATCCACTTGGACTTGAGCTTTGAACAAGGAAATAAGAATGGGCCAATTTGTGTTTTTATACATGCTGACTGATAGTTGAACTAGCACCATTTGTTAAAAATACTGTCATTTTTCCACTGGATGGTTTTAGCTCCTTTTTCAAAGGTCAAGTGACCATATGTATGTGGGTTCATTTCTGGGTCTTCAATTCTATTCCATTATCTTCCTGTCTGTCTCTGTAACGATACCATGCAGTTTTTATCACTATTGCTCTGTAATACAGCTTGAGCTCAGGGATGGTGGTTCCCCCAGAAGTTCTTTTATTGTTAAGAATAGATTTTGCTATCCTGGGATTTTTTTTGTTATTCCAAATGAATTTGAGAATTGCTCTTTCTAACTCTATGAAGAATTGCGTTGGAATTTTGATGGGGATTCTGTTGAATCTGTAGATTGCTTTTGGCAAGATGGTCATTTTTACTATATTAATCCTTCCAATCTGTGAGCATGGGAAATCTTTCCATCTTTTGAGGTCTTCTTCAATTTCCTTCTTCAGAGACCTGAAGTTCCTGTCAAACAGGTCTTTTACTTGCTTAGTTAGGGTCACACCAAGATAGTTTATATTGTTTGTGACCACTGTGAACCTAAAGAAATGTTCAACATCCTTAGTCATCAGGGAAATGCAAATCAAAACAACCCTGAGATTCCACATAGCACCAGTCAGAATGGCTAAGATCAAAAACTCAGATGACAGTAGATGCTGGTGAGGATGTGAAGAAGGAGAAAAAACCTCTATTGCTGGTGGGATTGCAAGCTGGTACAACTACTCTGGAAATCAGTTTGGTGGTTCCTCAGAAAATTGGACATAGTACTACCTGCAGACCCAGCAATACCCTGGGCATATACCCAGAAGATGCTCCAACAGATAATAAGGGCACATGCTCCACTATGTTCATAGCAGCCTTAATTATAATAGCCAGAAGACAGAAAAAAAACCCAGAAGTCCTTCAACAGAGGAGTGGATACAGAAAATATGATACATTTACACAATGGAGTACTACTCAACTATTAAAAATGATGAATTCATGAAATTCTTAGGCAAATGAATAGAACTAGAAAAATATCATCCTGAGTGAGGTAACCCAATCACAAAAGAATACACATGGTATGCACTCACTGATGAGTGGTATTAGCCCAAAAGCTCCAAATAACCAATTCACAGACCACATGAAGCTCAAGAAGAAAGACCAAAGTGCAGGTGCTTCGGTCCTTCTTAGAAGGAGAACAAAGTACTCACAGGAGCAAATATGGATATAAAGTGTAGAGGAGAGACTGAAGGAAAGGTCACCCAGAGACTGTCCCACCTGGGGATTCATCTCATATCTCACAGTTACCAAACCCAGACACTATTGTAGATGCCAAGAAGTGCATGATGAAAGGAGCCTGATGTGGCTGTCTCCTGAGAGGCCCTCTCAGATCCTTACAAATATAGAGGCGGAGGCTTGCAGCCAACCATTGGATGGAGCATGGGGTCCCCAGTAGGGGAGTTAGAGAAAGGACTGAAGGAGTTGAAGGGGTTTGTAACCACATAAAAGAACAACAATATCAACCAACCAGAACTCCCCAGAGCTCTCAAAGACTAAGCCATCAACAAAGGAGTACACATGGCTCCAGCTGCGTGTGTAGCAGAGGATGATGTTGTCATGCATCAATGGGAGGAGAGGTCCTTGGTACTATGAAAGCTCTATAGATGCCCCGATGTAGGGGAATTGTGGGCAGGGAGGTAAACTTCGGTGGGTGGATAGAGGAACACCCTCATAGAAGCAAGGGGAAAGAGGATGGGATAGGGAGTTTCCAGAAGGGGGAACAGGAAAAGGGATGACATTTGAAATGTAAATAAAGAAAATGTCCAATAAAAAAATATAGCCAAAATGAGAGATCCCTTTGTCAAGAATAGTCAACTTTCCTACTGCACTAAAGAACGCAGTTGCCTGGCAGTGGTGGTGAATGCCTTTAATCTCAGCACTTGGGAGGCAGAGGCAAGCAGATTTCTGAGTTCAAGGCCAGCCTGGTCTATAGAGTGAGTCCAGGACAGCCAGGGCTATACAGAAAAACCCTGTCTCAAAAAAGCAGGAAAAAAGGAGAAAAGAACCCAGTAGGCAGCATGTCTGCCTGTGGAATGAAAGTCATTAACTCTCTTCAGTGATTGAATCATATGTGCTGACTGGAGGTGAGATATTTTTTAAGTACTTTGTTTTTTTTGAGCGGTGGAGCAAATTTTTCATTATTTTATGTGTTATTCAATACCTTTATCATGATCCCTATTGACAAAGGGTATGAAAAATGACCCTTTATCAATTAAAATCAATTGAAAATATTTATAATATATACTTTTTTCTATAGATTAAAAATGTGCTTTTGTCAAATCAATTAATTTACACAATAAACTGTGCAAAATTACTGTGAGGTGCATCTTATTATCACCATTTAGTGGACAAATTTAAAGCTTGGAAAGTTAATTAAGTCATCACAGAGTCCAGAGATCTGGAGTGGCAATGAAAAAAATAGACTGAGCACCAACTAAATGGCCAGAAAGTCTGCTTTTAGCATGGATTTTAATCGATTTAGATGGCTTTATCTAATCTGAAAAGCACATGCAATATTTCAGAGTTACAAGACAGCAATATAATGTGGTTAAAATAATTAATATTCTGATATCCTTCATAAGTATGAATTATTGTTACATATTCCAGCTTTAGACTGCTAAGCAAGCAGACTAAGTCACTCTGTAGCACTGGTGACCAATGTGTAAATTAACTGTTAAGTGGGAGTTCAATCCTGTGTGTCTCCTGCTGAGGTATCAAGGTTCCTTGGTTAGATTGGACATCTATGTTAGTGGTGCTGTCTGCTCTGCTCTTCTTAATGTGCTTGTCTTCAATTCTTTAATACCCACCCCCCCCACAGAGCTCATGTTACACAGTTAGATCATGTTCAGAATATTACACTTGGTGTCCTTGATTCTGTCAGCAAAACCTCTGTTTCTCTTTGGAGAGGGACTGTAGAGACTACCTAACATTATGTGAGTATCCAAAAGAGCAGTTGGCTTTATGAAAGTTTTAATTCATGTCCTGATAGATGCTTATCCAGGGCCATATCATTCTGGATTATATAACTTTGTGCTTGTTTGATGCTTCACTTTTATTGAATATACTCAAGGAAAATCAAAATACTGAAAATTCATGCCTTGTTTCATTGAAAGTTTTCCCCTAACCATTTGATTGTGAAAATTGTTGGAAACATCCCATTTTCATCCACCAATAGAGATCCAACTTTTAATGTTTTTACTCATTTAAGTAAAGGGCTGTAAGGGTGAGTATGAGCCATGGAGCTAGATAGACAACCATGAGATGAGAATGAGAGTTATTGAGGAAGGTGTGTGGAAATCACATGATATGACAGCAGAAAGGAGGTTGCTAGGGATTAGAAGACACCAGGGTGAGAAGAGAAGCTTAACACAGGGAATACAGAAACAGCAGAATGAACTTTGAAAAATCCCATAACAAAATCTAGTGTTTTGGTAAGCTAATGAAAGCAAATGAAAAGCAAAATCATTGCTAGAGAGGCCAAAATCCCAACCAATTCACCTAAGAGTGTCTGCATGGGATGGAGGCCAGACGCAAGACAAACACAATTTCATTTGATGGCATTTTGAATGCAAAATGATATTTCCAAAGAGTTTTTAATTTATTAATGTGTAGTTGATGAGAATTCCTTTCATGAAGACAGCTTTTAAGTAGTTCATTCCAGAAGCATCCATGTGAAGCATTTGCCACAGAGTACAATGCTAGCTGCCACGGCAGAGGCTGAGAGCCCACCTTCTGTCACTGTCAGTTGGGGAACTATCATTGTACCATGCTGTGAATGATCTTTTTTTAATCACATAAGAATATTGAATTTGGCAAAATGATTGTAATAAGGCACACCTCATCAGCAGGAAAAAAAAAGACTTTTTCTGAGATTATCGTTTAAAATTATTTATCCTATTACTACATTGTAATGTATTAATTTTCATATTTTGAATGAATTTTGTGTTCCTTAGATAAGCCCGTTAGCTCACAGAATATAGTATTTTTCATAAATTTCTGGATTTGGCATCATGGTGTACCATTGAAGACTTTTGTGCTGATATTCATGAAAAGATCTGCCTGGTAATTTTCTGAACTTTAATGTCTTGCTGTTTTCATACTAGGTAGTTCTAACATCATATAATGAATTGAGACATCTACTAGTTTTTCTTAGCTGTGAAACAAATAACTGAAACAGTCAACTTAAAGGAGAAAGGATTGTCTTGTGTCATGGTTTAGTAAGTTTCAGCCCAAAGTCCCCTTTCTCCATTGTTTCGACACCTGTGATAGAGCAGAACTGCTCACTGCAGAAGGTCAGAAAAGATGGAAGGGCATAGAGAAAGGAAACAGGAAGAGGCAGGGCCAAGAGATGCACTTCATACTGTGCCCACAGGGGTTCCCAGTGTCATCTCCTAGTCTCTCCTAAAGTAATATCAAAATTTGAATGCATCAATTCATGGATAATTTGTTCACAATCATATGATTGACCGATGGTCCTTCCAATCCATTAATTAGGCCATGGCCTCCCATGACCAAATGAGTGCTCGGTGATAGGTTATTTTTCCATTGGTAAAATGACCCAATTTAAGCCAGGTTATATTACATTAAAGACAGGTTTATTAGGAAGCTGCTTTCTGTAGGGTGAGTTCACTGGCACCAAGAACCAAGGTCAGGGAAATATCCATGAAAAGAAGTAGAGGAAGAGAAAGAGAGAAAGGGCACAAGAAAGAGAAAGGAGAGAGGGAGGGAGGAGGAGGGGGAAGAAGAGGGAGTGCAAAATTCCTGGATTATATAGGGAGGAGTTTCATTGAAGGGCAGCCCATCTCCTGGACTGGAAAATTCAAGATTGGAGGGAGAGGGTATGCCAGATAGGGTCTGAAGGATGCTGGGAGGACCTGGAGGCCTTTTGATATTTAAAATATGCAGTCCCTTGTTTCAGAGTCCAAACCAAACACTCAGTAGTACCACAGCAGGAGACCAAGCCTTCCAACATATATCCACAGGGGATATTTCATATTCAATCTGTATTTTTTTCTTGGGTGGTGGTGGTAAGATTTGTAAAGATTTTATTATTTATTTGTTTATTAGTGTGTGTGTGTGTGTGTGTGTGTGTGTGTGTGTGTGAGTGTGTGTGTGGTGTATATGCACAGGTGCACAGTATATGCAGTACCCTTCTTTGTGCATTGGCCTATGGCAGCAAGTTATTAATGTTGAAAGCAAGCCACTTGTGTGTGGATATAGTAGAGGGGGCTGAGCTGAGTTCTGGGAACAAAGACTAGGAAACACACTTAGCCCTGTGACTGCACTTGTATTTGTAGCCCTTTTAATAGTTATCTTTAGGTTTAGTTGGTTTAAGTTCTAATCAAATATTTTATTTCCCAGTTAAACATTTATACAAATGTCCTATGTATATTTTGTAAGTATTATATTGAAAATTTACTGATGTTGTTGGATTTTTCATTTTCCTTCAATTCTATCATTTTTTTTGCTTCTATAATTTCAAGTTCTATATCACAAGCTTGCATATTCATAACTGTTACATATTTTTGATGGACATTTTTAAAACATGTTCTTTTGTTTCTAGTATCATTTTGTATTAAAGTCTATTTTTCTGATGTAAAATGGTGTTTTTATTTCATTTTTTTTGACAATGTTTTCAACTTTTATTGCATAATGTATTTACTGCAGTAAAACACTTTTTAATTAAAATTTATTTTATATTATGTCTGTTAAATCACTTTACCTTTCTATATAGTTCTATTTTGATCTGTTCTAGCTTATATCTTTGTATATCTTTTCATCTTACTTGATATCTAGTTGGATTAAGATTTTTAATTGTTCCTTGTGTATATTCTATAATTTTAAGTAGAGATGTTATATAATTCCTTAAAAAGGTAGAGCTAAATTGGCTAACTATTTCTTATATGTTTTTATATCTTTGCTTCTTTCTTCCTCCATTACTGCTTTTTGTGTGTATGTTGAACAGCTATTGTGTACTGGACTATTTTAATTCTCACATGTCTTTAGTTATATGTTTGGTGTCTTGCTCCTAGCCTAGATTCTAATGAACATCTTAACTTACTTCAATCTGGCTCAAATTCATAAAATTCATTAAAATAATGCAAATATTCCATTTGTCATCATTTTTCCTTTGGCCTGCTATTGTAAAATTCAGTAAGTTGCGTAACTATGAATATAATCTAATATGCATTGCATTATAATGTCATCTTTTAAATTTCAGAGAATAACAGCTATAATTAAAATGAAACTATGTTTTATATTCAAAATTTTGACCATGAGGAACATATTCTTATGCCTCCATTATCTCAAGTGTATGTGTTGCCATTTATTACTGAGGTATACTGTGTGTACAATTTATGATTCATCAGTTTATTAACAGCCCAAATTTCGCTAACTAGGATGATACATAAATAATTTTTCATTTTATTTTATTTTATTTTTTTTTGGTTTTTCGAGACAGGGTTTCTCTGTATAGCCCTGGCTGTCCTGGAACTCACTCTGTAGACCAGGCTGGCCTCGAACTCAGAAATCTGCCTGCCTCTGCCTCCCAAGTGCTGGGATTAAAGGCGTGCGCCACCATGCCTTTTGTGTAACTCTCCTGGCTTGAGGCCTGCCTCTCATAACCACACCTCTCTGCCCACCTCTTACTATTTGCCATGCCTCACTCCTGGTTCCAGTTACATTGGAAGTCCCACCTCTACAGAGACCAAAAGAAGCCGCTGATTGGGCCGGCATGCTGACGAACTTGTGGGAGGGGTTTTACCTCATCTATTCTACCTGTTGGCTTGTAACAAACAGGGCATTAAATTGAAGATGGCTGAGCGATCACGAATCCCATCTAATTTTTTAACCTTCCACGCGGACAGGTATAACTTTGGCCACCCTATATTCTCCCAAACTCTCTCTTACCGTTGCTTTTTATCTCAATTCCATTTCCCAGAATAACCCTTTCTTTAACATTGGCGCTGGTAGCTAACAATTTTGGGTGATATATTTATATTATAATTCATTAAAGTTGTTCTAAACAGTCCAAGTTTCTTCTATTGTAGTGCTACATGAAAGAATTAGATTTATAGCTTTAGGGCCTTTAATGGTGGCTCTAAGCTTCTGTTGATGTTGTGAAATTTAGTACATGTATTTGCAGAATTGTACTGAATTCTTTTGTTTGTTTGTTTGTTTGTTTGTTTTTTGAGACAGAGTTTCTCTGTATATCCCTGGCTCTCGTGAAACTCACTCTGTAGACCAGGCTGGCCTCAAACTCAGAAATCCACCTGCCTCCCAAGTGCTGGGATTAAAGGAATGTGCCACCACTGCCCGGCTTGTACTGAATTCTTAAATTAGGAAGATATGCATTTTTTTGATTCCCTATAGCCTGAAAACAGTCTATGAATTAGCACAGAAAATTTAATATTCAAAGGATTTCTATAGTTTCTTTTAATCTTTGAATAGTAGAAACATTTTTTAAAGATGTGAGGTTAAATTGATGTAGATCTGTCTGATAAATTAGCTTTTAAATTGTATGAAAGTAAAGTTTTTCTTTTTCAGATTATTATTATTTATCTATTAGCTAATATTTAGCTGCTATGGAAAGAAATGGCTTCCAAATCAATGAACAAGAGGGTGGGGCTGCCATGAAGACAAAAGACAATGACAGAGTCTCTCTCAGGCCCCAGAATCTAGTACAGTGCTGGATTTTGAACTTGTTTGTGAGCTGTGCCTCCTTGTCTTTATTTCCTCCCTGTTGGGAAGAGGAGAGCTCTCCTATGCTTGTTCATTACTGGACTTTGACTATTGACAACAATCTTTCAGGGTTTTATTTGTTCACAGATGCACGTGGATTTTATGTGAAGAGAGACTATGTCCAGAGGATTAATCATACTTACTTTGGTGACTTAGATGACCTGATTTGGATCATTTTGGGTTATATTTTGATGAAGGAAACATGTTTTGCATATGGGCTAGGTGTTTGTTTTACTTGGCAATAGACATATACCACACATACACAGACACACATACAGACACACACACACACACACACACACACACACACACACACACACACACACACACACCATGCACAGGTGGAAGCAGGAGTAGCATGATGCAGTGTAAAACAAGGAATGTCAAGGAGTAGTGGCAGCCAAGTCGCATCTGGAGGAAGTACAGAATGCTTTTCCCTGTTATGAGCTGTGATGCATTTTAGAAAACCAGAGAAACTTGAGTTTGATCTCAAAAACTCATAGCAAAAGGTAAAAGCAGAGAGTGAGTACAGAAAGTTGTCTTTTGACCTCCACAAGTTTACTGTGGCACATGTGCAATCTCTGACCAGACAGCATATAAACAATGCAATAAAAAAATAAATGAAATTTACTAAAGAAAAAAGAAGTATATATGTAAAAAAGACATATACCATTGATACCATCTGTAGAAAGAAACTGTAGTAGAAGAGTTTTTATTGAAAGCTTCTTTTCTTTATTTGGAACTAACTCTACAAGCTTATTAAGTATGGATATGCAACAACACATTCTTTAGACATAAACCACCTGTGTGTTTTATTGAGAATATGAAGCTAACCCTCAGAAGCTAATTTCTAAAGAGCTCATCTTTCTTTTCTGTTAGGCGATTTACCTCCAAAGACAAATCTGAGACATCTTATCATTTGCAATGTTTCTTTTCAGCTCTAATTTAGATAGCTACCACACAGTTGGCTCATTCCCCAGTGCTCTTTCAATGACTGAATTGCAGTGTAGACATTTGTGTCTGTTATTACATCTATTGCAGCTCTTAAAGTTTGCCAGCTCTTAAAGAAGGCCATTGACCTACAAAGCAGGCTTTTCCCCTTGCCATAACTGTTATTTCTTTAAAATAACTATTCCAGCACTATAGTTGGCGTACAATAGGCTCATTTATTTTAAGCATACCATTTGATGAGTCTTGACATATGTGCACACCCATTGGTGTGGACCTTCATCATGACAGAAGATTGGACATCTCTACCACTTCCAAATGCTTCCTCATATAGATGGGCTAGATTTAAATGAAACTTTTGCAAAGAGGTTGATTCTAGAGAACATTCTTGTCAAAAATGTCAGTGGGTGGGTGGATATGTTTGAAATTTGTAGCAGCCAAATCAGAGGCACCAGGTGGGATCCAAGTCTCATTCTGGCCTGTTGAATCTTCTCCCTGTACCATATCTATTAAAGAAATCATGGTTTGGATTGGATATTAACTATAGATAATTCGAAGCTCAGAAAGTATGGAGCCAGTGCTGTAGTTTATTAATTCTACCTTGCATGTTTTTGTTTCCATTTCAGCTTCCGGAAATGAGGATACATCTTTCAACCAACTGCATGCCATAATGTAACTAGCATTTTTCTTTTAATAATTTAGAAAGTAGAATATTAATTTTGACTAACATTCCAATTTTGACACTTAATAAATTAGAAATACAATGCTTTCTATATTTCTATGAGTTTCCAGATTCTTCATCAGCCATTCCCAGTTTACTATTATTAGTCAGTCTTAAGAGTTTTTAATCACTGGGCGCAGTGACAGTCTGTTGGAAAGACAGAAAAAAGGCAAAACTATTTGATGCTAAAATGGCATAATATGCCTATAAGATTATTGTTTCCAAAAGGAAATTAAAATCATAACTGTAGTTCTTCTAAAAATTCTATACTTAAAGAAAGACATAGTCCAAGGCATTATAACCAAAGGTGGGAGGTGAGAGCATCGAAAACAAACCTTTTAAAAGCTTAGTCGGAGTGACTATAAGATCAGTAACTTTCCATCCCTGATATTGGTGTGTATGCTGGTGAGGCCGCTCACTAGGGTGTGCTGCTTTGTCGGCCGTCAAGTGCTACATGCTATTGTAATTATAAGGAAACCCTGGCAGGAAGGAAGTGACATTAATCACATGGCTGGTGATCTAGGCGATTACAAGATAGACTATCCTGTGTTGCATCAATCAAGAGGACTTCTGGCTTGATCTTTGAGCCAGACAATTGCTTTTGTTGGACATTGTGAACATGTCTCAGAAGCAGAGTTTTGTTAATCAAGCACATAGTATTAAATTTTCAACAGCTATTGAGAACTGCAACTGTCAAATAGGCAGAAATATTTGTGTTGGTCTGATGAGCACATTACCTCATTTAAGCTATGTGGGAAACTATAATCAGAAGCCACTTGATGAGGGCAGAATCACTTCATGTCGATTGTGTGTGTCAGAGCACTCTTACTTCCCATGCAGTGTAACACAAAACCAACCTCCTCGGTCTGCGAGTCTCTTCCTGTGCTTCCTAGTTGGCCGTTGAAGTGTGATGTCTTTTCTTAGTCTTTCTTATGCTTCTGTGTAATTGGTTATGTTTCAAGCTGACACAGTTGTCATCACATGCCTCTCTGAATTGGTATTTTTGTATCTAAACTCTGTGATGATATATCCAAGACACTACCTTGGTCCGCTGTTCAACTTCCATAGTCCTTTCACTTTCTACTCAATGTGAGAAATTGTGTAGCTTTGAGGTTCATATATACTGAAATGCTTTAAATGTTTCTCTTTCCAATCATGGTCTAATTCTTGAGACTCTGTTGTTGCTCTCATGCACCATCATAAAGACAGCATGTTACACCATTTTGCTATGTATTTCAGATCTTTGGAAATGTTTTCAGAACTAGGCAGACCATGTGAAAAAGTCTAAGATTTAAGAAGGTCAAAGACACTTGTTTGACAGTTTCCTTGGAGGAGATTTTCACAGAATTGTATTCAGAGCAGGGCAAAAGCATCAAGCCATTTTTGAATATCCATGTTTCCACTATTACAATTACTCACACAGAATTATTAGTCTCTTTTGCTTCCTTTTTTGTTTCACTGTATTCTTTATCAATAGTGGAAAATGATTCTCAATTCATGCAAATGACTATTACTATACAGATAAATGTAGCTGACATTCACTGAATGCTAATTTTATTATTCAGATTTAACATGTGCATAAATTAAGTTGTGTTGTTCAAGTCTCTTTAGCTGATTGTTATGGAATGAATAGCCCTGAAGCTGAAGCAATTCTTTACTAACTTTGTTTTCACACTTCTTTATAAATATACCTATGAAGATTACTTCAATTTCCCATTTTTTTACAAAGGAAGAATTACAAGAAGGAAGTTAACAATGGGAAGAATCTGAGTTCATTTCCATGGAATTATTGTTAAGGAGCAAATTATTATACAGTATTGTACTGTTGAGATTGTATGCAGTACATAATAATTATGTTGTTATTCTTTAAAATTTCTGGTATTGGTCAAAATGTGTAATGTCTCAGAGGAAGCTTAGAGGAGCATTAAGCTCAGGTGGATAAGAGAGGGTAGAGCAGTGTGGGATTTTACTGCGAATGAGTAGTTGGTGGAGGATGGATAGCTTCCAGCCAAACAGTATGTCTTCTTACTCATCAATGCCACCCCCATTGCTGTTTTCTCTCATGTTCAGGTATAGCAGTGTGCTGGAGACTTTGCCATACTCAGGTGAACAAAAATGACACAGTCCTCCAGGCTTTGCTTGTTGAACTCCAACATACATCCTCTGGCCTTTTTTCTTCTTCTTTTACATACCAGGTGATCTCAACTGGGCTCAGTGGCCTTGAAATGCTTATATTAGGAAATAGAGTCACAGAAAAGAAGGCTCTTTACTGTTGGAATTGCTACTTATATGGACACCCTTTGCTATTCAGAGGAAAGATAACTTGAATGTTTTTGTTATTGTTAGAGGGCAGTGTTTTATTTGTGTCTCAGCTTATAGAAAAGGATGTTGTTATAGGGTTTTATTGCTGTGGAAGACACAATGACTACCACAAATCTTTATAAAGAAAAACATTTAATTGGGACTGGTTTACAGTTTCAGACGTTTGGCCCATTATCATCATGGTGAGAAACATCATACAGCTAGACATGGTGCTCGAGAAGGAGCTAGAGTTCTATGTCTTGATCCTTGGGCAGCAGGAAAAGATGATGTGCCACACTGGCCAGACCTGAACTTCTTAGACCTCAAAGCCCAACCCTGATAACCCACACCTACCCCAACAAGTCCACCTTCAAATAGTGCCATTCCCTATGACCTAACGTTCAAACACATGAGTCTAGGGGGGCCATTCTTATTCAAACCACCCAAGTGTGCTCTTATCTTTTTTACAGTATTTTAAGGAACCCCAATATTGTTACTACTGAAAACATTACTTGTTTCGGGCCAAAGAGCTGGCCCAGCAGGTAAAGGTGCTTGCTGCTAAGCCTGATGGTCTGAGTTTGATCCAAGAAGAGAACTGACTCATGCAAGGTGTCCTCTGATTCCTACAAGATGTTGTCTGATCTCTACACATGTGCTGTGGTATATGCACACAGAGTGGATTCAAATATAGTCCAAAAATGAACAAAAAAAATGATAATTAAAAATGCCTAACATTCTGTTCTTCATTTATTTATTTATTTATTTATTTATTTTTGCGACAGGGTTTCTCTGTATAACCCTGGCTGTCCTGGAACTCACTCTGTAGACCAGGCTGGCCTCAGAAATGGATTGTGGGTCCAAAGTTTTCTGTTTTAAACTTTTGAAATAGGGTCTTGATTTGTAGAACTGACTAGGCTCAAACTCACAAGTCTACTGCCTCCTCCTCCCAAACCCTGGGGTTTGTGCAGTTGCCTTTTGGATAGATTGCATGGAGTTTTGAAAGTCCTTACTATTTATTTATATATTTATCCATACCCCAACATTTATTTATCCATACCACACTGTGTGTGTGTGTGTGTGTGTGTGTGTGTGTGTGTGTGTGTCTTTGTGTGTGCATTTAAGGTCCTGGGACAACCTCAGTCACCATTCCATGCCTTCCATCTTGTTTGAGACAAGATCTCTTGCTTGCTATTGCAGGCATCATTATGGAGGCCGGTGGGGTTCTGGGTTCTCCAGTCTTCATTTTTCATTTCTGCACAATATCACAGGGTTATAGACAGATGTGCCTATGTCTGGTTTTGTGTAGTTCTGGCAGATATGAATTCAGCTCTTCATGCTTGCACAATAAGCCTGCTGAGTCATCTCCCTATCCCTTAAATCTTAATTTTTTATAAACACAGTTACTTATAGATTACATCACAGAATAACTGGTTACTTTTTAAACTGTAGTCTGGGCTAATGATGTAACTTAATGGTGGAATAAACATACATGTAATATATTCTTAGCTTTAGTACATGTTTGAAATAATATATAATCTCTAATGACATTTTGTTAATCTATGTAATGCATAGCTTCATCCTTAGAGTAAAAATTTTATCAAGCTGTAGGCCATGGTATATAGTAAAATCAGAAATCTCCAATGTCATCTGCCCTAGGGAACTATTACTGGACTGTATCATATGAACACATGCAGACATGGTTCTTTTAGACAAAGCTTGTAGGGCAAAGTCTCTTATTGTACAACTCAGTCTCTCTCGAATTGTCCTGAGATCTGGGATTATAGGTGTAAACTACCACACCTTGTTCCTCTTGCCTTATCCCTAGTGGGTTTTTCTTGTTCCTGTGGTCTAGGGTTGATCTTTCTACTTTCCAAATACAGTAGATCCCATTGTCCTCTATAGAGGCAACATCCTTATCTCAGTGGCATCTTCCATGGCCTTAGTGCTCCACCAACTAGTATTTTATTGTCCCATATGAAAAAGGTGTTCTTCAACACTGGCTAGAAGTACATCCAGGTATGTACATCCATTGTGACAGATTTGGCCCAGCTGATTTTTAAGCTTAAAAACTTGTTGATACTAGAGACATTTTGTATAGCTTGGATTTTATACATAGAATGAGATTCTGTTACATTTGATATATCATATTTTTGGGGCAATGTTTTTGCTGTTTATTGATACCTCAACTAACACAAAAAATTCTTAATAAGTTTTACTCTATTCTTTTTATATTGATACCACTTCATCCAAAATGTATGTATGTAAAATATCATGATATGAAGTTGAAAATATAGGTCAACTCTGGAATATAGAGAATCTGGACTTGGTTTCCACATGGCAAGTTACAACGGTATGTAATTGTAATTCCGGGGAATTTGATACTCTTCTTTGGCTTCCATAGCTCTGTGTGTATTCAGTGTATATAAATCTATGCAGATATGTGCACACATTCACATAAAATAATGAATAACAACTTAAAAGTACTATGATACTTTTGAGAGGTATTCTCAGAGGTTTTTACTTCAATATCACATACAATTTTTGTTAATATGAATCTTCTATTATTAACCAATAATATAAAATCAAGAAGTATAGTAGGGTTTAGGTGCTATGAGGAAGAATGGGGAAAAAGTGTAGGGGAGGTTTCTAGTACCCACATGGCAAGTTACAACTGTTT
Source organism: Mastomys coucha (assembly GCF_008632895.1). Lineage (NCBI taxonomy): Eukaryota > Metazoa > Chordata > Mammalia > Rodentia > Muridae > Mastomys > Mastomys coucha. The sequence continues at coordinate 41,648,838 of NW_022196914.1, read as the reverse complement.
GTAACTGCAGTTCCAGGGGATTTAACACCCTTCATTGGCCTCAATGGACTCTGTGTATGCAGTGTACATAAACTTATGTAGATATGTACATGCATTCACATAAAATAATAAATAAAAACTTAAAAGTACTATGATACTTTTGTGAGGTATTCTCAAAGGTTTTTATTTCAATATCACATATAACTTTTGCTAATATGAATATTCTATTGTTAACCAATAGTTAATCAAAATCAAGAAATATAGTAGGGTTTATGTGCTATGAGAAAGAAATGGGGAAAAAAGTGTAGGGGAGGCTTTAACTGGGAAAAGATGAAGGAGGGAGAGGGATAAATAACACTAAGGATGTTTGAAAAAACTATAAGGAATCATATTTTATGTTTATTTAAAATTATACAAAATTTGCATATATATGATAAATATGTGTATAAAATGAAGTAATACCACTTGGAATTATAATGCCCCCCACCCCCCAGGAGCCATCAATTCTTGAACAAAACCCCTGGCATCAGGCATGGAAAACCTCTTTTGAGTTGTTTGTTAGGGAAGTCCAAGAGCCTCTCCAAACAATATAGGCTGTTTCTGTTGCCCTTGCTTGCCTTCCTTAAATGACCCTGTTGTTGAAGACCCCACACACTTTAGACTCAGGACTTGGAGGAATTGGATCTGACCAGGAAGCCTCCTCCTTGAGGACTAGTTTGTATCGTACCAGAGGGAGCTATGTAAGCTATCAAAGCAGAAAGGCAAACAATTGTTTTACCTACGTGCAGTGCCTTTGAACCATAACAAAGCTCAAAACAATTGAGATCCCTTTGATGGTGCAATAGTGGAACTTACATTCTCATGATAAGCAGTACTGTTTAGTTGGACTTCTCAATATGAGAAAATCCACACATGGTAGTGTATACTTGACCCACTACTAGTGAGTCCATGGACCTGAAAGGAGAACCCTTTACTTCTGTTTGCCTAAGCCAGTAAATTTCTAACTGCATTTAAATGTTTATTCCTATACCACAGGCATTTGTAGCTCTCATCCTTTATCAAAGAGGATTCTTTCTTGAAGCACAATGGAGACTATTACAGACTGTAGAGCACAATGCACTACGGGGTGCTCAGCCACAAATGATATGTTTATAACAAGTCATCTATAATTATACCGCAAGAAACATGAGAGGAGAAGAGGCAGAACAATTGTAAGAGCTATGTGTCCAGGAAGTCTTCTGTGAAATGTTCTTTAATGTGTAGCCATGGAATATTAGCAATATGACTGCCTAGACTAGCCTGAGAAATGAAACCACCAGTTGCTGTGCTAATGCAGATGGAGGATCTATACGTTCATGTCTGTGTGGAGAGAGAAAATTATTCTCAGTCCAATCATAAGTCAGTCCTAAACACATACACTTAATGTATCATCTATATGAGTGCATTATGTATGTATGTATGTATGTATGTATGTGTGCATGTATGTATGTATGTATGTATGTATGTATGTGTGTGTGTATCAGCTATCTAATCTATCTTACATAATTTACATTCTGTTGCTGTAGTAAACACCATGACCAAAAGAAATTTGGGAATGGAGGAAAGGATTTGTTTAATCTTAGGGCTGACAGTTCATCATGAAAGGAAGGCAGGCAGGAGCTCAGTGCAAGTGCCCAGAGGCAAGAGATGAAGCTTTGACCATGGTGGAGTGCTGTTTCCTTGTGTCATGAGTTTTGCTCCTTGTGGCTTATTCAGCAGTGTCTTAATAGTACAAGGACAACCTGTCTATGGCTGGGAAAGGGTTCATGTTCACTTATTCTTAATCCAGTCTTTTCTTTCCTCTCAAACAACACAAGCTGGACCTCCTCCTGTCTGCATTGCTCTCAGTATTATCTTATAAATTCCAACAATAGCTCATTAAGCTTTAAACACTAAATGGCTTTTCTATCCCAAAGGTTTTTTTTTTTCCATCTCAAAGTTTTAAACACTTCTAAAAATCCTCCCTCAAATATTTTGGTCAGGTCAATCACAGCAGTATTCCACAGTCTTGACCCTAATTCTGGTCTTAGTTACATTTCTATTGCTCTGATAAAATACCATGACCAAAAGCAACTTTGGAAAGAAAGAGTTTATTTGATCTTATAGCTTATGGTTCATTGCTGAGAAAAGTAAAGGCAGGAACTCGAGGCAGAAACCTGGGGGCAGGAACTGAAGCAGAAACCAAGGAGTGATGTTGATTCCTGGTTTTTCCTGTATGGCTTGGTCAGTTTGCTTTTTTAAACAACATTGGACCGCCCATTTGGAGGTAGCCTTCCCTTTCTTCCATATCGATCATTAGCCAAGATGCCCCACAGACTTGCATACAGGCCAATCTGATGGCAATGTTTTCTCAATTCAGGATCCCTCTTGCTAGTTCATCATTGCTTTTGCGATTTTTAGAATTTACTACATGTTGAAGTTTACAAAGAAAACTAATGACCCTCTGGTAGCCTCTGGTAGTTTATGCAACCCCAAGTGATAGGCAGTGATTGCTTTCTCTGTCTCTCTGTCTCTTTGTCTCTCTGTCTCTGTCTCTCTCTCTCTGTCTGTCTCTCTCTCTCAGACACATACATACATGTACACACACAGAGTCACACACTCCACTAAAGTGTCACAGCAGGTTATATTTATAAATTATATGTAAATTACACACATATAGATATCTAAAACAATAATAAATAAAGAATAAAAGGCTATGAATTTGAAAGAGGCTGGAGGGAAAGAGAATAATTAAAGGGAGGAGACAGAAGGAAGAAATGATATAAATCCAGTGCTCATATATGAAAATCATATATCAAATTCTAAAATAAATAAATTAAGTTTAAATAGAGATATGTGAATTGTGAAATGGGAACATGCCATGTGGCAGAACTAGTTTAGTCAATGTTAGGCATAAGCCAGAAGGGACCTGAAGCCCTGAAACAAGAAAGGCTATTGCCAATACTCTTTGTGGCCTATTTAAACTAGACAATAAACCTGTTGCAGAAGACACCACATGTGTTAGTCCAGTATGTAGAGAGATCAAGCTAGAACTGTCTGGAAGTTCTCTTCCCTCTAGCCAGCTTTCATAGCATCAGAAAGTACTACGAACGCTGCTTGGTGAGCAACTGTCATCAACAGTGTTATTCAGTTGGCTAGATAATGTCACTAAGTAGTATGACAAAATACTAACAAGTTTGTTTTGGGGCAATCAATTGCTTTTTGATTGGGTTTGAGTTCTAATCTACAGGAAAGAATTCATGTTTGGCACTGCTAACGTGGTTTAACAATACCCAAAGCCTGTAGTTGTAGGGGTCATAGACTCTAGTGTGGGTGCTACTGATGTTGTCTTGATCACTGGACATGGTATGTTTGTCATATTTTCTTCTAATTAAAGAGTAGTGTTGCAGAAAATTCTACAAATACTCATAACTGGTAAACATGTTGAGAGTAACTGACTATTGAAATCTGAGCCTAAATAGAACATGTAGCTGGGTGGTGGTGGTGCATGTCTTTAACCCCAGCACTTGGGAAGCAGAGGCAGGCATATTTCTGAGTTTGAGGCCAGCCTGGTCTACAAAGTGAGTTCCAGGACAGCCAGGGCTACACAGAGAAACCCTGTCTTGAAAAACAAAAACAAAAAAATATATTACATATATATATTACTTCCACCAAGGCTCAGAGAATATTGCAGAAGAAGGAACAGATAGATTTAAAGAGCTGAAGGAATGGGAAAAGTATTAGGAACTCTTTTCTCAAGATTGCATGGTTGTCACATTCTTGACCTCTCACATGAACGATACAAAGATGGAGCCTGTCAGTATCTGTCATAGATGGGGGCACTAGAGAATCAGAAGACCCATTCCTTTCTCAGGATATAAAGGTAGAGTTCTGGCTACTAGGGCAGAGAAAGATATGTTATCCAATTATATAGCTACTGAGATATTGCCCATGCACCTCTAAAATACCCCTCACTCATGCTCCTCTAACTCATGGAACACATACACACATGCACACACATACACATACACACACACACACACACAGAAGACTAAATAGGGTTTTATGGTTCTCATGCACATGGATCCTGTTTTTGGCTCAGAATACAAATAAAAAAGTTAATGATGACAAACTTGAAAATGAAGAAGAAAGTGAACTCCATAAGAAAACTATAGCTTCTTCATTGTTGGTTCTGTATTTAGACTATATATTTTTTAAGCAATTTATAAAAATTCTTTCCCTCTAGTCTAGCTATGTATTCACCCACCTGTCTATGCATCCATTCATTCATCCTTTATTCCACCCATGCATGCATGCATCCATCATCCATCCATCCATTCCTCCTCCCTACATCTATCCATTCATGCATCCATCTGTCCATTCATCTATCCATCCATCCATTCATCTATCTATCCATCTTTTCATACTTCTCTCCTTCCATGTATGATACACCAGCATAAAATAATTGAGAATAGCTCTTTTGAGACAAATACATTTTTAGTATTTGCCTATGAATAATCTATGTTTAAAATATCTATAAGCAATCTTAGCATTAATAATTTCATTTGTTATATGCTGCATAAAATATCTACCATCATGAAAATATATAACGATGGATCCCATATGAAAAGAGTTGATGAAAGTAGTGAAATTTCATATGAGAAACTAACAGTGATACCAAAAGTGAAGAATTAGATATTAATGTGCAAAATCTATGTCTTTTTCAAATATTTTCTTAATTCAAAAAAAGAAAATATATCGCTCAAGATTCAGGATGGATGGTTGGTCTCTGTGTATTGAAGCTGAAGAATTTTAAAGACCCACTCATTTATATGAATTTAGAGGTTTTCAGCTTTAATTTAAAAAAATTGCGTGTGTATCTGTTTGTGTGTTTCTGATCACATGCCAAAGCACATGCGTGGAGTTCAGAGAACAACTTTTGGAAGTAGGGTTTTTTCTTTAATCTTATGGGTTATGGGGATCATCTCAGGTCATCAGGCTTGGGAGCAAGTACCTTTATCTGCTATGCCACTTTGCTGCCCTGGTATCAACCTTGAATCCATTTAAGACTAATGTGTTGTTCCATGAAATCACAAAGATGATCTTATAAAGTATGCTGTCAGGTAATGGCATGCTCCATTTTAATTTATTTTATATATATTTTCTTTTAAAAAATATTGTATTGAGACTTTCACATGTGAGCACTGCATCTTTATCACTCCTGTCCCCCTCTCCTGATTCCAGCTGCTCACACATCCCTTTTCATACCAAAGGAATGATATCTTTTTAAATTACTGTTGTTACATGTGTATATATTAATTCATATATACATACTCACTTGAGTATATACAACATACTGAGTCCATTTAGTATTGTTTGTATATATTTTTTGGTAATATGGAAGACAGACAAAATATCATGAATTGCCATGTGGCAGTTTTCATTACAATGGTCTTAATGTGGTGTTTTAAAGCAAATGCCATTGGTACTGGGAGCAGACATTGTGTGGAGCAGACTATCAAGAACATTTCACAATCATTATCATGGTTCAGCCTACAAATACCCTACAACTCTCCTGTTGCCTCCTGGGAATATACCCAAAAGATGCCCCACCATATCACAAGGACACATGATCCACCATTTTCATAGCAACCTATTTTTAATAGTCAGAAACTGGAACAATCCAGATCTCCCTAAACTGAAGAATGGATAGAGAAAATGTCCATTTACACAATGGAACACTATTCAGCTATTAAAAATAATGACATAATGAAGTTTGCAGGTAAATGGATGGAACTAGAAAATATCATCCTGACTGAGGTAACCCAGACCCAAAAGGACATGCATGACATTTACTCACTGATAAGTAGATATTAGCCAAAAACTTCAGAATAGCCAAGATAAAATTCATAGAACAGGAGCTCAGTGGTGTGATCCATTAGCACAAGGTACATATACAACTCACAGATGGTAGGAGGCCTAACAAGAAGGAAGGCCCAAGTGTGGATACCTGGAAACCCACTTAGAAGGGGAACAAAATAATCAGAGAAGGCAGAGGGAGGGTACATGATGGGAGGGGGAGGAGAAAAGGAGGGGCAGGTTCAGTTATGAGGAGAGACAGGAGGGATGCCCAGAGGTCCAGGAGAATGAATCAAAATATGTGGGGGTTAGGGGACAGAGGGAACCTCTTAAAAGTCTCAGAGATGTGGTATGCAAGAGGCTCCCAGGACTGGAGATGACAATAGCTGAAATGCCCAACACTGGGGAGATAGAATTGGAAGAGACTACCTCCAGTAGATAGACATGGCCCTCAGTTGAGGTAGGGGGTCACCCACCCATCTTCAAAATTTTTAACCTGGAATTGTTCCTGTCTAAAGAAAATGCAGGGACAAAAATGGAGCAGAGAGTGAAAGAAAGGCCACCCAATGACTGGTCCAACTTGGGATCGATTCCATGTGTGCATACCAAATCCTGACACTATTACTGAGGCCATAGTGTGAAGGAGCCTGGCATGGCTGTCCTCTGAGAGGCTCTACCAGCAACTGACTGTGACAAATGCAAATACTTAGACAGTTAACCATTGGACTGAGGTCTAGGGCCAATAAGGAAGAGTTAGAGAAAGTCCTGAAGGGAATTGCCACCCCATAGAACAATCAACAATATCAACTAATCTGAACCCCTCAGAGCTCCCAAAGAATAAGCCAAAAACCAAGGAGTATACACAGGCTGGTTCTTGGCTCTCAGCACATGGGTAGAAGAGGAGGCCTAGTGAGAGAGGATGTGATTAATCCTGTGGACACTTGATGCCCCAGAGAAGAGGGATGCTGGTGGGGGTGAGGTAGGGGTGGTTGAGCAGGTAGGAGAGCACTCTCTCAAAGGTGGGGGTAAGGGAAATGGTGTTAAGAACTCTGGAATGGGGGACTGGTAAGGGGGACAACTTTTGGAATGTAAATAAAATAATTTAATAAAGATTAAAAATATATAAAACTCTATTGATCTCCAGTGCTTTTCTCTGCCCTCAAAGTTTAGAATTCCTACTAGGATAATAGCCCAACCCTAGGGTATGGGCTCAAACACAAGTATAATTTTGTAGTAGCGTATATTGCTTCTTCTCAACTGAAAACTTTTTGAACAAGTACTTTAGTTTTGTTTCTGTAATTGATAAATGTGTCATTTGCATTATATTGGTTTTATCTTACAACAGACATCTTATTTCTTACAAAGTTTTTTGAGGATGTTAAAGTATAATACTTTAGTATATTTAATTTAGGTTCATGTTTATTATATATATGAAATTAGTCCAAAAAGTCATTAAGAGTTTATGGGTTTTCCCATCAATTAGGCACTCAGAAGCTATTGATTAACTTTTTAAAAAGCTAATGAATCAAAGAATTGTTTAAGGCACAGGAAGCAAACTATGTCTCTGACCTTTCTGGCAGAATCTCTACTCATCAATAGAATTACACATTTACTATTCTGTATAAATAATAGATCAGCGTGGGTGGCAAGCCCAGAGGGAGAAATGAGGCAGAGGGTAAAGGGCTCTGCAAGTTCTGTGTGCATTATCTTCGACACATTGGGTACAGTGCGGTTCTTTGAGGTCTAGCCTTTGCAGAGTGGTGCATGCTAATGGACAGTAACTAAAAGGTGAGCAAGCTGCCTATCACTTGCTGTGGTCGGAGAAGGAAAGGATGTTTGTTAAATGGTTTGGCACACATCCGGTAGTCAACTGACTGTCTAATGTGGGGTTATCGGAAGGAGTTGATTTGTCTCTTGATAGACGTTGGTTTTAAGCATAGACTGAAATTGTTTTTAAAGGTGAATAGTAGGGGGTAAGAGGAAGTATCATGGAGATGATAATAATGTGGGTATTGGATTCTACAAAGAATCTGGACTTAAATGTCAGTTTGTAATACATTTGCCTTGGGAAAAACAACAATTCCCTGCTAGTTTATGCAGATATAAAATGTGGACAGTATTTTCTCCTTGACGAATTCTTTTAGGAACAAGCTGTGGTAATGGCTACAGACGACAAGGTTTCTTCTTGACTTTTTTCTCTCCTTCTTCCCTCCTTTTCTCCCTTTTAAAAGCCATGTGTTAAATATGACTAGAACATATTGATGTTCTTTTGATAAAAGTAGAAAACAATATGTCTACAGCTGACTATTTGTGAGTTTTCATAATTTTTAGTAAAATTAAAAAACATGCATAGCAATATGTCTTATTCTTATAATAATACTACATTATATTTAATTGTCAGAATCATCCCATTAGACTAACTCAATCACTGATCATCAGTTTTTTCTCATTGCTTTGTACATTGATTATCTTAGCTTTGATTTTGGGAGCTTCCTCTATAGGAGTCAAAGTAGTGTTCTGTAGGACACTGCCATCATTATTTGGAAATAGTTGTGTGGATTGAGCATAAAAAATTCTAGGGAGTCTAAACCTTTAACATTAATTTTAAGCCTTCTTTCCAATGATTCTGCAGGAAAAATTTATTATCAGGATTTTTGTTTTGTTCAACAAATAAATATCTTTCAAATTGTGTCTAGGCATATCACTAGCTTTCGATTTCATTGCACCTTCCATTCATCTATCTATCATCTATTTTTCTGTCTTTCTTCCTTCCTTCCTTCCTTCCTTCCTTCCTTCCTTCCTTCCTTCCTTCCTTCCTTCCTTTCTTTCTTTCTTTCTTTCTTTCTTTCTTTCTTTCTTTCTTTCCCATTTTGGACATATCTATTGTTTCTTTAGACGGTATTCAATCTTCTTTAGTTAAGTTGACACTTCATAAGGTCCAGGATTAATGCTTAATTGTCAGAGAAAAATATCCAAGGAAATGAAATTCTAGTGAAAAAAATTCCAAATCTACATCTTTATCAACAGCAAATGATGAAAAATATTTAGAGGTATAGATGCTATATAAAATGTATGTGTAGTCCACTTATGTCTAACAAGTACTCCTGTTTTTTACTTATTAAAAACATAGTACAGTCATTGAATGATTTAATTTTCAAGGACAAAGTATGTAATAAAGGTAGAATATACAAGAGAATTAATTATATATGAACTTTTGTATATGACTTCTATTAGGAAAATTTTACTACAATACAAGATAATTAAATAATGATTCATAATAAAATAATCTAGAAACATTCTGTGTGCTTTGTATTGAGTTTTTCCAACATAATATTTTTATTATTAGGGAATTTCACATAATATACACTAATACACTCACTTCCTAGTTCTACTAGGTATGCCCTTCCACCTTGTGACCCTCTTTCTTTAAAAAAGGGAAGAATAATAAATAAAACAAACATATATGCAAGTTCAATTTGTGTTGCTAACATACATGCTGGAGTATGGTCAAATGGCCATTGGGCAGCTCCTTAAAGAAAACCTAGTCCTTCTTTACCTGTACCCCTGCTAGAAGCCATCAATGTGGAGAGCTATACTTCAACATCCTTATCACAATTTTTTAGGGTTCTCTTTGTTGACTTCCTGTCTAGACTATTACTTTTGGGGGGTGGGAGGTTGGGATGGGCACAGGGGTAGACATAGGAAACTTCTATGACTCTTTTTCTCAGCTCTGAGATGGCAGCTATTGACAGCCCTGTAAAAGTAGGTTCATCCCCCTTTATAGTCATCCAGAGTATGGAGCATGGACTTCTACATGGTGTCTGTTGACATACAGATCATACACATTTACATGGCTTCCAGAATAATCAGGTGCCATGGACCTTAGCATGTTCTCCAGTGGCAGTGCAGACCAGGGACATCAACATGGCCCTCTGCACAGCCATGGCCACAGGCACCCTTTTGACCTTAAGTGGTACCACAGGTCAAGGACATCAACATGGCCTTCAGCACAGAACATGAACCCAAAATTAGCCCCCCAGCACAGAAAGGCCCATGATCATTACCAAGGCTTCAGGCAGTGACTTGATCTATAGATATTCACATGGTCTTCAGTGTTGTATTCTATTTTTAGGATTAGCCATGCTGAGTAATATTAATCTATCTTATTTTATTCATGACAATTGATATTTTATATACTCTATTCTGATATATGTGTAAATTTTCCTTGAGCTCAATGCCTTCTGTCCATTGTTTCTGCCTTTATTCCTAAGAGATTGACTAGTGGTGTAACAGGAAATGGCCACTTACATTAAAAAATAACATTTTTAAGAAAAATTCTCTGTCTATAAGACAAGTTGACAGGTGGCTTCAGATACCTAGATATCTCTTATTTCTTCTTGTAATTTTCAAGAATGACGGCAGCACATGCTGGGTATGTAGCACCCAGAGATAAAGGGAAGCTGCTGCGAATAGGCTTCTCTCTGTTATTCCTTCTGGAGTAGGATGTTCTGGAATGCCTCATGCCATTATGTCTAATTTTTTTCTTGGGCCTAAAACACAGAGTGGAGTGCCTTTGGGGAGCACTAAGCTGCTATGGTATGTGGGGTTTGTGGAGACACCATCAGCTCTGAGCAGCTTTCCTGAGACTTAGGGACCTGCTCACACGAATCCTCCTCCTTTATTTCTCTTTACTGCCCATCTGTGAGCAATAAATTTGCTTTGTTTAACTGGTGTAAATCTGCCATTCACTGGACTAGTGTAAGAGAACCGATACTCATGCATGGTACTGGGGAGTTGTTTAGAGCACTCCCCAGAGACTGACGACAGTGTACAAGAATAACCTGCTGCACATGGTCTTTTGAAAAAATAAAAGAAATGACTTGCACACAGCTCAGTACAGAAACTCTGCCTACCATGTGTAAGGGTCTAGATTCAACCTTCAGAAAAAAAATAATAAAAAAAAACATAAACAACAAAAACAACAACAAAAATCCAAAACCAAACCAAATAAACCAAAAGGGCAATTCAAAATAGGATTCTATTATTATCTTTTTGTCAGTACATTTAATATTTTAATAATAAGATATTTCATGTTATAATTTATGAAGATGTTCAGTATTTGAAACCACTTTCTTAGAAGGTAAAGGAGAAATTTAATTATTGAGCAAAGAAATTTTCATAGATTTCTAGCAATAAGTTCAATGTATAGCTGCACATCCATTGTCTGAGTTTTGTAGTGAATATGTGTTTCTCTTCAGAGCAGGTGACATGAACAGAGCACACTCCAAATTTAACTGGTGTCTATCACTCTAAAGAAAAAGTTTATTCAGCAAAATAAAGGTGGAATTTGTTTTTCTTTTTCAATAAAACTGCTTTACTGAAATTCTAAATGTAATAGATTTGAGATTTTAAATACATCTTATCTTTAGAGGCATTTAAGGTTCTTAAGAAGTGTGAGGGAATCTCAGGGTTGTTTTGATTTGCATTTCCCTGATGACTAAGGATGTTGAACATTTCTTTAGGT
>NW_022196914.1:41631036-41636042 GCF_008632895.1 Mastomys coucha | reverse complement strand
TAAAGAAAATAAAAAAAAAAAAAGAAGAAGTGTTAGGGAGATCAGGAGTCCTCCCAGCACTCTGGCCCATTGAATAAGTTCTCCATTATCAAGGTCTCCCATTAAGTGTGACCCACTAGTGAAAACTGATAAGAGCATTATCATCTAAAAGCTTATGGAGGGCAGGGATGAGGCTTAGAGATAAGCGGTTGCCTAAAGGCCCTGGAGTTGAACCTTAGAAGAATAAAATGAACAAACAGGGAAACTAACACACAGATAAACAACACACCCTAAAACAAATCAAACAACATTACACTGAGTTGATGCTTGACATATGATATATGCTCTTGATTCCAGCCCTTAGTAGACTGAGGGAGAAACACCTCAAGTTCGAAGTTAACCTGGGCTACTTAGTAAGGCCTTGACTCAAAAACAACTGAAAGCACAACGGGTTCATTCTGTACTATTTGTTAAAGCTCATCATCAGCTATTTTTTTATTTTTTGAAGTTCTTTAAATATTTCCCTGTGATCTGAGATCTTTCTGTGTGTATGAACCATAGCAGCCATTTTCTCTGTTTGGATAGATTGTGGAAAGTGAAGAGTTGGAACAATCATTTTTCTAAAACTGATCTAATTGTGTGTGTAGTATATTATGTGCTCATGTGGGTATGTACTTACACGTGTGTGTAATTATAAAGGCCAGAAGCTGTGGTAAAAATAACTTCTTTAATAACTTTCTACCTTAGCTTTTGAGACAGGGTCAGCAGTAACCCCAGATCTTGTTGAATTTGTTAGAGAGGCTGGCAAATGAACTTTAAGGGCTATTCCTGACCCATCCCCTCCTCCCTACAATGGTGAGATTACCACTGGAGACACCATGTCCAACTTTTATATGAGTGTTACAGATCCAACTCAGGTCTTTATGCTTCCACAATGTGCATTTTATCAACTTCGTCAGACCCTCCCACTCTAATGGATTTTGACTACTTTTGAGCTACAAAAGTAATTATAAATATAGGTAGTATTCATTTGCTTGGTTAGTATCATACCAAGGTATTTCAAATCCCTGAAGAAAGAAATTGAAGATCCCAGAAGATTGAAAAATTTCCCATGCTCATGGATTGGCAGGATTAATATACAAAAATGTCCATCTTGCCAAAAACAATCTACAGATTCAATGAAATCTCCATCAAAATTCTACCTCAATTCTTCATAGAGTTAGAAAGAGCAATTTGCAAATTCATTTGGAATAACAAAAAACCCAGGATAGGGAAAACTATTCTCAACAATAAAAGAACTTCTGGTAGAATCACCACCCCTTACCTCAAGCTGTATTACAGAGCAATAGTGGTTAAAAACTGCATGGCATTGGTATAGTGACAGACAGGTAGATCAGTGGAATAGAATTGAGGACTCAGAAATGAACTCAAACACCTATGGTCACTAGATCTTTGACAAAGGAGCTAAAACCATTCACTGGAAAATCCCATATTGCTACAACAATATCAACCAACCAGATTCTCCAGAGCTCCCAGGGACTAAACCACCAACCAAAGAGTACACATGGGGGGCACCCATGGCTCCAGCTGCGTATGTAGCAGAAGATGGCATCAATAGGAGGAGAAGCCCTTGGTCCTGTGAAGGCTCAATTCCACAGTGAAGGAGAATGCCAGGAAGGTGAGGTGGAAGTCGGTGGATGGGAGGGGGAGCATCCTCATAGAAGTAGAGGAAGGAGGGATGGGAGAGAAGGTTCCAGAGGGGAAACCTGGAAAGGGGATAACATTTGAAATGAAAATACATAAAATATCCAGTAAAAAAAAAGGAAAAAATATAGGTAGTGTTCTAAAATAGCAATATTCATTTGAAAACTAAAGAAAAATATTCAAATTGTATTATTCATTGGTTTGTATAAAGAAAGAGGATCTATATATTTCTATCAAATTGGAATAATATGTATTTGATATTTGAAATTCAGAATTTCTAAACCAATATTGAATGTAATTTTCTTTTGATAGTTTTCATGCATATTCTAAACTTAACACTTTTTTTAAGAACTTGTTCCAAAAAATAAAAACTAGGTCAAATCAACAAAACAAGAGATAAAGGCTATGATGTATTAGAATGCTGAAGTATTGGAAAAGCCCTTGCACTAATTGTCCACACTTGAACGTGTTTGATTTTTACCTTGAGGGTGCAGTACTGTTATACTTCTTAGTGGTGCCTATGACTCATTAGTATGGATGACTTCTCCCATCACTCCTTTTTAGGCTTTCAGTTATTGTCTCTTCTTTGGTGAACTGTCTGCTTCTATGGTATGTTTGTTTAGTTGGACTACTCATTTTCTCTTGAGTTTTAAAAGTCATTTGAATCTTTTAGATTGTTTTAAATTAGATATTTTCTTTATTTACATTTCAAATGTTATCCCCTTTCCTGGTTTCCCCTCCAAATACCTTCTATTACCTTCTCCCCTCCCCCAGATTACCAACCCACCCACCCCGGGTTCCTGGTCCTGACATTCCCCTACACTGGGGAATAGACCTTCACAGGACCAAGGACATCTCTCATTGTTGCCAGAAAATGCCATCCTCTGCTACATATGCAGCTGGAGCCATGGGTCCCACCATGTGCACTCTTTGTTTGCTGGTTTAGTCCCTGGTAGCTCTGGAGTGCTGGTTGGATCATATTGTTGTTCCTCCTATGGGGCTGCAAACACCTTCAGCTCCTTGGATCCTTTCTCAAGCTCCTCCATTGGGCACCCTGTGGCTGAAAGCATCCACTTCTGTATTTGTCAGGCACTGGCAGAGCCTCTCAGGAGACAGCTGTATCAGGCTTCTGGCAGCAAGCTCTTTTTTGGCATTCACAATAGTGTCTGTGTTTGGTAACTGTAAATTGGATGGATCCCCAGGTGGGCCAGTCTCTGGATGGCCTTTCCTTCAGTCCCTGCTCCACACTTTGTCTCTGTTTCTCCTCCCATGGTTATTTTGTTCCCCCTTCTAAGAAGGACAGAAGTATCCATACTGTGGTCTTCCTCCTTCTTCAGCTTCATGTGGTCTGTGAATTGTATCTTGGGTGTTCTGAGCTTCTGGGCTAATATCCACTTAAGAGAAAGGAACGAAGGAGCTGAAGGGGTTTGCAGTTGGACCAGTTATTATTTAGCCACTTCCTCTGTCCTTTCTCTAGCTACTCCACTGGGTACTCTGTGCTCAGTCCAATCGTTGTCTGCAAGCATCTACCTCTGTATTTGTCAGGCACTGGCAGAGCCACTCAGGAGACAGCTATATCAGGCTCCTGACAGCAAGCTCTTGATGGCATCCACAGTAGAGTCTGGGTTTGGTAATTGTATATGGGATGGATCCCCAGGTGGGGCAGTCTCTGGATGGCCTTTCCTTCAATCTCTGCTACACACTTTGTCTCTGTATCTCCTCCCATGGGTATTTTGTTCCCCCTTCTAAGAAGGACTGAAATATCCACACTTCGGTCTTCCTTCTTGAGCTTCGTGGTTTGTGAATTGTATTTTTGGTATTATGTTCAACATCCTTAGACATCAGGGAAATGCAAATCAAAACAACCCTGAGATTCCACCTCACACCAGTCAGAATTTCTAAGATCAAAAACTTAGCAGATGCTGGCAAGGATGTGTAGAAGGAGTTACACTCCTGCATTGCTGGTGAGATTGCAAGCTGGTACAACCACTCTAGAAATCAATTTGGTGGTTCCTCAGAAAATTTGACATAGTACTACCTGAGGACCCAGCATACCACTCCTGTGCATATACCCAGAAAATACTCCAACATATAATAAGGACACATGCTCCACTATGTTCATAACAGCCTTATTTTAATAGCCAGAAGCTGGGAAGAACCTAGAAATCCCTCAACAGAGGAACAGATACAGAAAATGTGGTATATTTACACAATGAAGTACTACTCAGCCATTAAAAACAATGAATTTATGAAATTCTTAGGCAAATAGATGGAACTAGAAAATATCATCCTGAGTGGTGTAACCCAATCACAAAAGAACACACATGGCATGCACTCACTGATAAGTGGATATTAGCCCAGAAGGCTGAAGTAGATGTTTTTTCTTTATCAATTGTGTCTTTAGCAAATATTTTTTTCTGATTCTTAGCTTGCTTACACATTCTCAAAAGTATCTTTTGTATATCAGAAATTTTATATTCAGTGAACTCTAGCCAGTTTCTTTTGTAGCTGTGCCTTAAGTGTTGTATCTAACGGGTCATAATCATAGCACATACGACCTAGGTGTTTTTCTATAGCTGTCAGTAGTTCATAGTTCTCTGTTTTATACTATGTCTGCGATTCAATTTGAGTTATTTATGGTGATGAGCCTCAGGGCCATTTGCTTATTATTTTCTATTTGTTTTTGTTTTCTATTCTTTTTTAGGTTAGTGAAGTATTTATTATTTTATGTCCATCATTAGATTATGTAAAGTATATATGCTTTTTTATTTTAGTGGTTGCTTTAGTCTTAATTATATGTATCTTTCTTCAAATAATATTATACTCCTCTGTGTTTAGTGAAATTACTTTATGGAAGTCTCTTTTCATATTTTTGGGCTATTTTGTCATATGCTTTAATTTTAACATATTTTATAATTTACTAGTCTTAGATTTCTGCTAGTATAACAAATCTGTGAGATAATCAACTTGTAAAGAGAGAACAGTTATTTAGCTTCATAAATCTGCAGTCCATCTTGACTGTTCTCTGAGGCCCATGGTGGGAATCAGATCACAAGTCATGGGAAAAAAGAGATGTAGAAACAATCAGTTCACATCATTGCTGGGAAGCAAAAGAGTGAGAGGAAGAGATGGAGATGATGCTTCACAGCCCCCATGGAGACTTGCTCAATCTCACCTCTTAAAATACCATAGCTCAAATTTAGTCTTTTTATATGGACTTCTGGGAAACATCTAGCATGTATGAGATTGTTTGAGCCTCTGATCTTCATCAGAGAGAGAAGAGGTGGGGAAAGAGATAGATAGATAGATAGAGAGAGAGAGAG
>NW_022196914.1:41596583-41631026 GCF_008632895.1 Mastomys coucha | reverse complement strand
AGAGAGAGAGAGAGAAACTGTTTGTGGGGCAATAAATAATCAAGGACGTATTTTTTATCTATGCAATAGTTTCCATTCATCTGTGTGTGAAGAGTTGCACCTGTTTTCATGGGGTTTTCGGCTTACAGGACTTGTTTTCAAAATTATAGTCTGGACAGCTCCCCGAGGCCCATGGTGGCCATCAGATCATGGAAAAGGGATGAAGTAGAAACAGTCAGTTCACATCATTTCTGGGAAGCAAAAGAGTGAGAAGAGATGGAGACTTTATGTTTAGTTGGACTACTCATTTTCTGTTGATTTTTAAGAGCCATTTGAATCTTTTAGATTCTGTTTTATCCAGTGGCAACAGATCCCCCTTGTTTTATTTATTTAAAAACCTCATTTCTGCCCTTGATTTGGATACTTGCCTTACCCAATATAGAATCTTAGCCTTAATTTTCTTTTGGTAATGATGCTACCCTAAATGGCATCTGAGAAGTATATTTCCATTCATACCTGTGATATTTTGCACATAATAACCCTCCAATCGCTTTAATTTATTTTAGTATACTGTTCTAGCAATTCAGTTATGCTAAACAAAACTAGATTTGTAGATAAATAGCTGCTCGTGCTTTAGTTATGTTTCTCTCTTCTGCTGCCTATTTGTAATGCTGAAATTTTATATTGAAAATACCAACGATACTGGTTTCTTTTAATTTTTCTTGACTCTACTGTGGGCTTTACATGTGACAGTTTCTATTGCAATGTTCTCAAATTCATTGTTTTTTTTTCTGTAGTGTATAACTTAATTTTATTTGATATCTATGTTTTGTTTTAGATGCTGTACTGTTATTTGTGTATATTCTTTTTGAGGGTTGTTTTGATTTCATTGCATCTTCTGTGTCTTTCCTTATTTTCTTGAAATAGGTACATGCATGTGGATTCATAGCTGCAAGTCCATGTGAAGGTCAAGGGTTAATATTAATCTAGCTTAGTTTTTGAGTCAAGGTCTCTCACTGAACTTGTAGGACGTAGATTTGGATAGACTGGGTATCCAGTGAACTCTAGGAAACATCCCTGTATCTGCCTTATTAGAGCCGGGGTTATACACACAAATGTGTGCTTGCACTTGCACGCACGTGCACAAGCACAACACACACACACACACACACACACACACACACACACACACACACACACATAAATATACACTCTGCATCTGGCATTTATCTGAATGTTGGGGATCCAAATTCAAGTTCCTACATTTGACACCAGTATCCTGGGAGTCAACTTTATTTCTTGAAAGAAGTCTTTCACTGTGATTTCATCATGGTGGCATAGCTCTATTGGCATGCATTGAAATAATGTTAGGTATTTTTTGTTGCTGTTGTTGTTCTCTGAAGCCTTTCTCTGTTCTCTCTGCCTGATTGCCCTGTAGACACAAGTGACATGTCATAGTACATCTGTGAGTTCCCTTGTCCTTAGGTTTCTGATTGAGCATGGCCAATAAGAAATATAGGTGGAGGATCAGTCCATGACCATCAGTGAGGTCAGGGTATTTATTCACCAAGTTTTGTCCTTCTGGGTTGCCAGGAGGACTCTCTTTCTTTACTATGGCATTTCTTGCTTCTTCGGAACTTGAATAGTTGTAGTTTCAGTAAGTAACCCCAAAGTCTACAACATAACTGCACTTTCTCTTTCTCTAACCTGTACTGCTTAAACAGTACTATCTGTTTCCTTCCAGGACACCCATTAGTATAGATGATATACAGATTATTCAATAGCTTGTCCACCATGAATAACAACGAATCAGGATAGCTGCAACTGCATAGAGTCTGTGAGACACAGCTATGCAAGCTGTGTCAATATCAATGCTTATTAGGAAATGTACAGCCAATATTTTTCATGTGGTAATAGTTAAGGTGTCAAAATTCACAACTAAAATGGTAAGTTGACTAATAATCATTTTATCAAAGTAGAGAGGGGGGTGGCCAATCAGGGAACCTAGAATGGGGAACACCATGACTGCTGTGCAGCGTCAACACATACCAGGCATGTTGCTGTTTCCTCCATTTGGTAGAACCCCAGAAAAATTATATTTTATATTTGTAGGTCTTAAGAAAGAATTTCTTGTCTGTATTTTCTAACTGAAGGTCGTAATTTTATTAATCAAGACATGATTTTCAGATCCATTAATATATTACATTACTGTTAATATAGTAAATGTTTCCAAACATAAGAGAATCACATAATTATGCTTTCATAGACACTTCCATTCCCCAGTAGATCTGCTGTATTTATTACCCAGCCCTGTGCATCTTCATCCCTCAGTACAATGGTTTCCCCTTTAGATTAATGCTTCCCATCAGATGGCATTCCATCTTCTCTGCTGGTGAACTGCTCACAGCATCCAGCACAGCTATGTCTGAGAACCTTTCCTGGAAACCTCCAGGCAGAATCGATCACTATTCTCTGTGCTTGAAAGCACTTCTCACTCTGTTTTGTGATTAATAGTGTATGTTTCTGTCACCAGTGCTAGATTTTGATCTCCTTGAAAACAGGGATCAAATCTTTTTCATCTCTATAACCTTAGGGCTTATAGTGCTGTACATGATGGAACTCGATAAATGTCTGTTGGACTGAATTTAGTGAATTTGATTCCTGCAGGTTCAAGGGTGAGCACATGACTAAGCTGGAATCCAAACCTGGTTCTAACTTTGCTCCTCGGCCTGTGCTGTCGATGCCACAACATGCTCGGCTTCCTCACTGTTGCATAGCATTTTGCTCTGTTTTTGGTCTGATACATACAAATTTATTTCTTCACTGTTAATTCTGCCACATTAATTGGGAAACTGATGGCTTCTTATGAGGATCATCAGACATAATTGACAAGCGAATACGTTACTTATGGTTTTGTATTCTTTGTATCTTGTGTGTAAACCATAATGAGAGTTTCAAAGCATGTCACTGAAAATACAAATTTTCCAAAGCTTTACTTCTGTTTCTCTTTTTCATGGTAAGAAGCAGGAGCAAGATGAGCGGCAGAGGTATATAAACTGTTCTTGTAATACTGGAGAGAGCCTGATGTATAGTAATGGCTCCAGGATCGTAAACGTCTCTCTTGGCACTCTTAATGCCCTCTGATTATTACTGTGTTCTCACATTCAGCTGGATGTGTTCAAGGATCTTCTCTGGTCTGAAAGGTCAGCTGCTTTTAGTTGTGCACCCGTAGAATACTAATACATCCTTATTCAAATTACCTGCTACAGCACTTATTAAATTGATGGCCTTGTGCTCTAATTTAATACTGGTGTCGTGCTGAGGCAGACTGTAGGAGCACTCTGTACTGAGCTGGGTGATGGCAAGGCAAAGTTCAAGCTGGAGCCAAGGTTTGGGGTTGCATTTCCCCACTAAATTAGCAGTCAGATGCAGTGTATAATTAATTAGCACAAACCAGGGAAAGCTTGTCATTTAATAAGGCTTTTTTATTTTCACATTACACAAACAGTGGGAATTGATCCATTAAGTGGCTGGCTATTAATGTGGCTTAATGTATGTCTGGTTGTTAAATTGAGATGTCTAAGTACATACATTCAGAGTTTCAGAGTGCCTCACAGTTTTCAGTATTTGCTGAGATTTTAGGTCATGTTCCACACAATCTATAATAGTTTCATCACTGAATCTGAACCTGGTTAAAACTTGTATATAGATTTAAGATGACGGTTTTAGCATGGTCTCAGAAATAAGTTTTCATATTGATCTTTATGTCTTGAAGTTCAACTTGTGTCTTTCCCATAATTAAATGTTGTATTGCATTTTCAAACTTTTATCTTCATTAAGAACCATAATAATTGACTGAAATTGCCTAAGATGAGAAGGATTTATCTTTGAGTTCTTCTGCATATTATCACGGAATTTGGGAGTTGGGATGACCTTCTGGAATACACAGGATGAGGGTTCAGCTTCCTCGTCAAGGTACCTGGAAGGACACCTTGCCTTAGAAACAGCTTGGGAAGCATTCAGGGACTTTTGCTTTGTTTTGTTTTCCACAAAATGCTTGAGGATGTTTTGTAGTTTAGTGAACTGGTTATTTATAGTATGAGGTGAAAAACTAATGTGCTCTTTTAGAATAAGTCTTTTCTCAGTTGATGTGCATAAAGGACAGCATGAAATGCTTCCCCTTTTTTGGTTTATAAAGACAGGAAAACCAGGATCCCAAGTGTGAAATTACCTTAAGAACAGGATAATGTATTTGTATATTAAGTGAGAATGTTTTACCACATAAAGAAATTATTGCATTTGCTAGTGCCAATCACATTTAAATTAGAAAAATTGGTCCCTATATAAATTTAAAATGTCAGAGAAATCAATGTTATACATGAAAAAAATGCTTTGAAGGTTTTCAGAGATCACCATATACAACTGCAAGGTTATAAAGCATTTCTAATGTTTTTTTTTCTTATAAAGAAAGTTCACATAGTAAAGGCTAGGACTACTTTTTACACTTAAAAACAATTTTGTTCTGTGCACTCCATTTTGATCAGATTCTTTGTTCTTGCTTGTTCTAGCTCCTCTTAGATTCTCCCCACTTCCCTACTCACCTGACACCATGTTCCTTTTCTATCCCATAAATTAAACAAAACCTCCAACCTATACCCCCCAAGCAGCAAAAAATATGAGAATAAAAACATGAAAATAAATACCTCCAGCTTTATCATTCTGTCCCATAAGTCTACATACACAGTTGGCTCTTGGGTTTCCTTACATCAGTGACAACAAGTGGCACGTGTCTGTGGGTGTCTTGTTTCAATAAACATAACACTTCAATCCCACTATTTTGCTTTAAATTACAGTATATCATTCATTTTATGACTGGATACTATTCTACCACATAATTATATCATATTTTCTCTGTTTACTTGATCAAGAACATGTGGGATGCTTGATTCCATATTTTGGCTACTGTGGATATCTTTAAGGAAAAAAAAGTGTCTTTTGCAAAGATTTTGTTTCCTTTGGGAGATACCCAGGAATGGATTTATTGAACCATCTGATAATACTACATTTCTCTTTACTGGAGTGAAAAAAACACACGTAAAATGCATATTCTAAAATATTTTACATGATGCCAGGTGATGGTTCACAGCTTTACTCTCAGCATTTGGGAGGGAGGGAGGGGCAGATACATCTCTGTTAGTTTGAGGGTCGTCTGCTCTACATAGTGAGCTCTACACCAGCCTGGTCAAATGGGGAACTCAAGACAGGCCAGGACTACAATGTGAGCTCTGAAAATGAGCAAATAAAAAGCATGTAGATGTATTTAAAAGCTTTGATGGAAGGGCTGTGGTGCTAGCACAGTCAGGATAGCACATGTTCTGGTTAATGCATTGACCATTTGGTATAAATGACATGTGAATAAAACATAATAAAGAAATTCAAAGTGAATTTTGAATGGAAGAGTATTGATGAGCAGTCAATATATGTATGTGGCAATTCCAATGTGTGGAAAGGAAATAGTTCCCCAAACATCCCCAGCTGGAATTTGTTTTGTGTTGAAATGTGGGAATAGTAAGCTCTTATGTTTAATTTCCTTTCTGCAATTATTTTAATACATCTAAACAAAATTGACTTTTAAACATTGTACAACTAAGCAATAGATGATCATAGTAACAGAGTCACATTTTACCTCATAAATGAATATGTGCGTTGTGGTGGCGCATGCCTTTAATCCCAGCACTTGGGAGGCAGAGGCAGGCGAATTTCTGAGTTCAAGGCCAGCCTGGTCTACAGAGTGAGTTCCAGGACAGCCAGGGCTACACAGAGGAACCCTGTCTAGCAAAACCAAAAAAAAAAAAAAAAAAAAAAAAAAAAAAAAGAATATTCAATAAGAGCCTGCACCACTTTAGAAAGATATTTATTTGTTGTCTTATACCCAAGCTAATAGTGATGAGATTCATCAGTCACTTTCTGTGAAATGGGAAGACTGTGTGCAGTATTGCCCAATAATATAACATCTGGAACAAAACATTTGCAATTTAGTTATTGTGTTTATGACTAAATAAAAAAGAATAAATATTTAACCTATATATAGAGTTTATTACAATGCTTGGGAAATTTTGTAACTAACAAGTTATTTCTATATTTTAAGAGGTTATCTTAAAATAAAATATGAAATTAAAAAAATGAAAAACTAAAATTTCTACTTTTATGACTTTTGGTTTCTTTCTTTTCTGTCTTTTTTTTACTTTTTTTTTATTAGATATTTTCTTTATTTACATGTAAATATCTCCTTTCCCAGTTTCCCCTCCAAAAAACAAAGAAACAAACAAAAACAACAAAAACAAACCCCTGTTGCCTCCCCCTTCCCCATGTCTGCCACCCCACCCTCTCCCACTTTTTGGCCCTGGCATTCCCCTACACTGGGGCACAGAACCTTCACAGGCCCGAGGTCCTCTCCTCCTTTTGATGATCGAATTTGCAATCCTCTACTATACACATACTGCCAGGACAATCAGACCCCTCCATGTGCAGTCCTTGGTTGGTGGTTGAGACCCTGGGAGCTCTGAGGGTACTAGTTGATTCATATTGTTGTTCGTCCTAAGGGGCTGCAAACCCCTCACCTCCATTGGTCCTTTCTCTAACTCCTTCACTGGGGACCTTGTACTCAGTTCAATAGATGGCTGTGAGCCTCTACGTCTGTGTTAGTAGTTAAACGTTGCTGTAGTTACAAAATAGAATATATCACTCTGACCCTGATGGGAATATATGTTGAAATAAGTGTGTATACAAATTCATGATAATGCATTATATACATATATTATATATTCATATATATATACATTATATGTCCCTATAATCTTTTTTATAAAATACTGAATGCATAAAGCAATGATAATATAGATACTTTAAAAATTTTGATTATTTATATTCTCTGAATTTGCTAACATGAACCTGTTTTATGTATTGAGTAATAATATTTTATCATCAACCTGCCATCCTTAAATAATTGTTATAGAACATTCATATCATCATTAACGTCTGTCTAGTTTATTGCATGCTTGAATAAAGTTTCCATGAAAAATATGGAACACAATTGATTCTTTTTTCTCATTTTCTTATTTAGGTATCTCTTGAATTGTTAGAAACACAATCATAACAATTGTGTTACAAACACAATCATAATAATTACCCTTTCTCAAAATCAGTCCATGAAGCTTGCTGTCTTGACATATATGATGTATCTTTGGAGAGTACTGTACTCAGGATAATTTCATATAAGAATCGACATCAGCAGTAAGGGTTTTGAACTACAACTAATAAGCATTCAGTGCCGAAATAAGACATTCTTTTTTTTTTTTTTTTAAGATAAAATTTGTAATAGTATTTAGATTTCTAAGATAAGAACTGAATTATTGGAAATTCATATTTCTCTTCCCCTCACATACATAGGAATAAAAAAGAAGGGCAAAAAATATGACCACATATAACTTTACATATGCTTTGGCAGGACTTTAAAGAGATAATTTTACTATTGCAATTTTTTAAAAAATGTAATCCTGAAAATATGTTTTTTCTTGGTTGTACTAAGACATTAAACAAGTGATCGTATTTTATTCCTCATTGTTGTCAGAGGCAATGTAGTACTTTTTTCTTCTGGTTATTGAGTATGTATTAAACAATTCTCATGCTCAGAGTTCTCAAATATTATTTTAGTGATTAAAAATGATCACATGAGCTGAAACTTATCTAATACTTGTTGGAGCATAAAAACAGTCACACACCTGCTTTTATTTTAGATTTCTTGTTTTTTTCCATATGTGAATTAATTGAACTACATTTCCATATATATTGCCTGGAGGGCAGAGTGTGTGGAAGTCATCCTGAAAGGACCCTTTCTGGACAATTCTCGAAGCATCCGGCCTTATCTATTGTTAGCATTTCATCTTTAGAATACTAAGATTGCAGATACTGTTTTTATTGTAAATAAGCCAATATATTGATGCATTTAATTGCTCTTCTAGTCTTAATATCATGAGCTTTGTTAGTAATTACCTTCCTCATTGTTCATCCTACAAAGCAACTTCACTCACGATTTGATCCCCCTGGGAAGAAGAACTGCAGAAGTCATCATCTTTTCAGGGGACTGAGGCTAGAAGGGAGATTTTTCTTTCATGTATGGGAAATATGCTATTGTTGCATAGTGAAATTGTTTGCATCAAAGTTATTATTACCCATTTTGTTTATGTCTGATATAAACTGTTTATTGATGACTAATGTGTACAGATTTGTCTGGAATTACAAAAATATATGGTTTCTTTTCAATTTATATTCAGCCTTTTGTATGTTTTAAAATCATTTTAAAATATTCATTTTACAGTAAACAAATACTTCTGGACAAACCATTGGTTTCAAAATAGCAGATTAGATTCTGATCTCCCAAAGGAGATTGGAAGGCAGAACATTTCTATTAGAATGTTTTACATACTGAGAATCTAGAATGAGATGCAATAAATATTTCAGATGTCCTTTTATGTTTAGTGGTAGAATATTTTAATACTAATTTACAAAGTTAGTTGATTTTGCTACTTGATTAGTATATCCATCATCCACAAATGTATGAGTGAAGCTGGATTCTTAATCATTTCTCAATGATAAGCCACAATTAACTCTTACATTGTTTTTCTGGTGACATTAGACCTTCCTTCATTATATAAAGCACAACTGCAATGAGACAGTACTGAGTAATATTCATGAATGCAAGCGTGTTAAAGAGTGGACCCTGACATAGCCAAATATGGTGTGTTTAAAAAAATGACCCTAGCCAGTGCTGAATTAAGTGAGGCAGAGTTGAAAAGAATATGTAGACATGTTTGCTTCTTTGACCTCTCTTATGCTTGGAAACGGTCAAAACAAAATAAGTCAAATTATAAACTGTGTCTCTGGTAATAATGAAAAATACAATATATCATATTTTTGCTTTTTTGCAGCTTCTTTCGTGTATCTGATATTAAAATATTACAAAGAATAAACACTTTTAAAGGTCTGTATTAAATGTACATTACTTTTGTATCTGTGTCCTAGGGTTACTAAGGAATATTTGACAAAGGAGAACATGCTGATCAGATCTTGCTTAAATGGCTTGCTAATATGAGAAGCAGATCACTTTAAATGGATCTTACATCTTTGCAGGATGCTAGAAATGAAGACATTACCTCAAAATGTAGGTAATTATTGTATCCTCTTTTATCAGTGCTATTTTCTGAGGTATTATCATAAGAGAGCACTTTAGTATTAAGCAGGGCCTCAGAGTGGCAATAAATCAGTCCAACTGAGTCATCACTGTCGGAGGCATCTGAACTACTGAAATGTTGTGGATCCTACAGAGAGTGTGAAATCACTTGACCCTTGGCATTAACCTTTGCTGAATGAATAGACCCTGCTTTCTACATCAGGGAACAAAGCAGAGGACTATTGATTAAACACCACATTCACTTGATATTAAACACTGGCTGCACTCACTTCTTGCTTCCAGTTCCAGGGGGAGAAAGCCAGAGAGTCGCTTAGTCTCAGGAGGATGGATGTTTGTAATTCAGAATAGTGTTTTTCCTGCAAAGTACTTTCCTTCTCTTTGATCAATAACTAGAAGCCATGATCAGCCATGAGTATGTATTGTCAATTCTGACCTGTGTATTTTATCACTTAAGGTGGTAGGTCATGGTGCTGTGACTAATATTTCAGTTCTAAGCATGAATTGTTTCCTGATGTCAATATCTGTTGGAAAAAGCAATTTGTTTTATTTCATTTCCTGATTATGGATCATTGTCTTGGAAATTGATTTGTCTGCATTAGCAAGTGTATACATTTTGCAAAATTCTTTGACCTGAACACTATCTTTCCAGATGCTGAGTTTTAACTTGTCTTTAGTGGAAGAGATAATATAAAGGAATCCTTAGCATATTTAAATTACTATTGTTTAGGAAAGAAACATGGCTAACTCATTTTTTTTTCTGTTGGAAAGAAGAAAAGCTGAGGGAGAAAACATAGCTAATCAGAGAGGGAGGATTAAAGAATTGTGGATTTCATAAGAAATCTTAAGTTAATTATTTTGAGATCCATTGCATGTGCCCAAACTATTGACAACATGTTGACACCTTCTTTGTAGCTCTGTTCATCTTTAAAGGGAAAATGAACTATTGGCAGATAAGTCAATTCAGTTTATGGAACTTGAGTTAAAATGAAATAATTTAGCTAACTATTTCCAGAGTTACCTTTATTTGAGGCTGAGATGCTGTCCCTTTCATAAGCTTTCTATCACTAAGGTTCTTATTACAGATGCTGCATACAGAGAGACCCCCTTGCCATTAATTCTCACTTTATTCCTATTATTCTTTGTTTTCAAACAGCTTAGGCTGCCCTTGAACTCCCTTTTGTAGTCAAAGGTAACCTTGATCTCATTCCTTGGCTCCTCATTCCTCCAAATCTCATACTGTTAGGATCTCAGGTGTTCAGCACCATGGCTGGAAAATTTTGCTTCTCTCTAAAAGTTCATCATCTTTTGGATCTGGGTTATACTTGTGAAACTCTTGATAATTATTTCATTTGCTAAAGCTTCTGACTGGCTTGTACTCCAAACTAAGCTAGTTGTGAATCTATCATAGCTGAACAAAGACTGTTCCTTGTCTGAATAATAGAACATATCTCCTCTAAGGGTATGATAGTATAATTTAATTTACGTAATGCACGCATAGTCTCACACAGTGTGCACAATTTTTGAGAAGTATTAGAATGTTGAAGGAAGTTGATAAAACGAATCATGGTGTTAAACTTAATGGTCAATCCTTCTCTTGTAATGTGTTCTGCAAGCTACATAGCTTCTGAACATTTTTCTTTGAAAGCTGCTTAAGCATGGAAAATATGAAAAATATTCTATCTAAACCATATTGTGACAATGTATCACGGATTTATTTTCTCTATTACCAAAGACACTTGTGAGAAGTCGTTTCTGCTTCACTGTTATTGAACACAGGCATATTATATGCATACACATACCTTTAGGTTTCCTCTTAAATAGAGGACACTGGGGTGCAATGTATTTGCCTATTGTAAAATAGCATTACCCTATTTTGCATATCTTACATCCAATGTAGATAATTGTGTATAAACACACTGAATGAAAAAATAAGTGAAATTTGTTGCTTTGAGTGACTAAGTTAGTGCCATTATTATATATTGTGCAGTTTATGCTACCAAATATGATACTTTGTGGTTTCAGAAATCAGACAGTATAGAGAGGTGATGGGTTACAGTCACTTGAGAACCCAGTGACACAAGTATTTGATTAGAGTATATGCAACACACAGTACAGACCCTTCATAATCCCTTTGGTAACAGCAGTATCGTCCCAGAGGGAATTATTTTAAACTAGGATTGGAGACATATAATACAATAATAAGTATTTATGCACTTGTTTAGATACAATTATTGGAATATCAAATTCATTATTGAAAAAAGGAAGAGGAACATAGGAAAAATTAATAGAAAATAAAGAAAGAAACAAAAAATTGAAATAAGTAGTTCAAATTTCTAAAGAAAGAAAAGACTAGCTAAGGACTTTGGTCATGGCATGGGTAGAAATAGTGGTCTAACCATCAGAATTCTTTGTCAATGCTTGAAACATGTAGGTTCTCACTCAGCTTTCCACTATGTGACATCTCATTTATAGCTTATCACACACTCCAGTAAGATGAGCAGTGAATCTTTCTAGGGAGGGAATATGAAAATTTACTCACAGACTACATTCTAGTGAATTAAAAACAGGGGGCTCTTTCTAAAATGGAAGGGCTTTGGGGAATTTTCTAGTAAGGGTATTCAGTCATAAGTTGATTATTCAATATTGCTCCATTCTCAACAATGCTTAACCTGGTGCGCATTTCTTTAACAAGCCACTAGAAACTTTAAAACATATTTCAGATCTGTGAGCATATGCTAGCTCTCAAGGTTTCCTTGGACCGAATGTATCCTCCAGCCTGGTAGAAATTTTTTTCAGTGGAATGCTTTTGTTTTTTGAATTAGCCAATGAGTTTGATGTTGACTACACATTGTTAAATCTTTGCTTGGGACTCCAGTAAAAGACCATATAGTTTATCGGATACAGTAGAGTTTATCTTCTTATATTTGTCATTCCTCATAAAAGATATTGAACAGAATTTTTATGACTTTGACCAGCAGAAACCCTTATCTGACATACTCCAGGCTGAAATTCAGTGTGCAGAAATGAAAACACTTCTGCTCCTGACAAGCAGGAACAGCTTCTTTAGACAATCTGGTCAGATTCCTTATGGACCCACAGGGATGTACGCAAATGAGGCATCACATTTATACTTATTTTCTTTCTTGAACTTCCTGCTCTTTGGAGCTGCACTGTAACATTTCCACTCCTGAATTTCAAAACCTTTCAAAACTATGTAACATTGCACACTCACAATAGATCTTTCAGATCTTTAGTAATCTTTACTTTGTTGAGAACTAACCTTCCTCCTGTTTGCAGCTATGATTGACTGTATGCCTTTTGAATGGTGTAAAGAGGCCAGCTATGGAATCTGAATACAGTGTTTAAACTGTCTTTATGAGAAGAAAACAATGTGTGTCGTTGCCCACTACAGACAAAGATAAAGGGAAATTATGCCAGTGAGCACTGAGTTGGTAATGTTAACCTTTAGAGAATCTCCTTAGAACTTGTTAATAGTGTAGAAATGATAGTTCTATTTTTCAGATTTATTTGTTTAAAATTCATTATTAAAGCAGTAATCTCATGAGAGTAAATTTTAATTTATTAATTCAATTTATCAATTATTTTATTATAAACATACACATTTAATTACATAATATTTTTTGAAAATCTTAAATACAATTATCGATCTTACCCTAATGTACACATTGTGAGTTACCTGTAGTGACTGGCCTGGCAAGACATGCACATTCATGCAGTAGTAGAACAAATGTTACAGAAGTAACCAGACACTCCTATGTTGGATTTAAAGGCCATGCCAGAAGATGGAAGCTATAGGAGCTATTATCAGGGCCAAGAAACAGTGGCAAGACAGGTCATAGACCTGTTATAACGGCTCTTATTCTCCTGAACTAACATAGTACTGAACCAATTCCTAGTGACTAAATATAGCTAGCTATCCATAGATTAGTGCATCTCCTAATGCTCATGGAGAAGATTCTTCTTGTTGTGTATGATAATTAACAGTGACTCACAACTGGCAAATATGCAGAGAACAAGTGATCCCAGAGTGCTCAGCTACAAACAGGACATGTCTATTACTCCTCTCCTCCCAGGACTCAGTGCTCAGGCCTCACCAGGGAAAAGGAAGATGTAGGTAATTACAATGGACACAAAAGGGATGTTGTACTTACAAACGCATGGTGGTTGTGATAGAAAACAAATGCTCTTGAAACATCAAGTCAGGCAATTTCAGCATAGAACAGGAGAACATGGCCATGAAATTTCACCCTTAATTAGGTGGATAACTAAGCAATGGAGAGCTTCTAGAAGAGGGAGAGTCCCTTTTATTTAATGACGTGACCCATGGCAAAAGCACTATGCTTCATGAGTTGGCCCAACATAAGAGAATTTGAGGAGTCCTTTGGACTTAGTGACCTTAAAAAATACATAAAATGTGTAAAGGTTGTGGATCTGAGAGGAGTTGGGGGAGTGGTGTATATATGACCAGTATACATTGTATACAGTTCCCAAAGAATTAAAAAAATGCTGAAGAGTTTGATTTTTAAAGAAAAGCATAGCAACACTGTGAGGTAGCTTGAGTTCCTGCATAGAATGTTGTCAGCTCCTGCTCTGACTTCCTACTTGGACCTGAACTTTGTAGGTAGCAAGCAAATAGTCACGTGAGTGTTTGGTAACAAAGGTTACCTTGGGTTTCTTTTATATGGGCAGTGTTGATTCCAGATGCTAAAATTTACCATAGGCTTAAAATTTTATGACACTAGGGTCTTGTAAGTATCTAGTGGCATTTAGGAAGAAAATGGTAGTGACATGGAATCCCCACCTAGATACTATCAACTGTACTTTTGTGTGTGAAATGGACGACCTCTAGTCCCATCCTTGGAAAGTATATTCCTAAACAGCATAGTACAGCCCATGCTGCTGAACAAGGATGCACATATTGAACTAGCTTATTAGCACATTCATTTGACCATAAAATCTATGAGATGCTTTGTTTCACATATTTCATGTAAACACACAGTAATATATCTAATATGATTTCACATTATCTAATGTTAGTAATAATAAACAGGGCAGTTAAATACATTTACAGAATTGATTCATTTGACATTTTTATCTTGATTCTTATATTTGAAACGTTATAAAGTTGATTATGAGAAAAAATTACATAGTTGAGTATAAAAATTGACTAGGTAGCTAAAAATAAAGGCAGATAATTCTTTTTATAGTATATCTGGTTGAATGCACACAGGAATAAAAACAGTGGCTATAATGCACTAGTCCCTAAGGAATGTATCAGCAGGTCCATCTGTTATACAATGATCATTTGGCACTTTTGTGAAGGAAAAATATAATATATCCTGATATGAACAGTGGTGTCACATACTCAGAGAAGGATTATCAAAGCCTGCAGAACAGAATAGTCTAGAAGTATTAACCAAAGCCTGCAGAACAGAATAGTCTAAAAGGATTACCAAACCTGCAGAATAGAATAGTCTGAAAGTATTTCTAAAGCCTGCAGAACAGAATAGTCTATAGGATTATGAAAGCCTGCAGAACAGAGTAGTCTATTTTCTTTCCTGGAAAAGAATCTGGTTACAGGCAATAGCAAAATCCTGGTATTTGTCTATTCCTCTACTCTTTAAGTTACCACATTCAATGTTGTTTGATTAAATTTATTTTGGGGTTTTATAACAGGAACCCTTTTACAATTTTTAGAATGGCTGTGATTCTCAAGTCAAGGTAACAAGTATCAAATTAGATAATATGTCATCCTCTTAAGGTTAATATGAGGTAATGTCCTTCCTGATTTATATTATCTATTATACAAGATTCTTGTGTGGTATATGATTATGGTGAGTGGGAGTGACAAAGGACACCGAATAGTTTCTGGCAAGGACGTCACCATATTATATCTGATGTAAGGACATAGATAATGTTTATCAGCGGGCTACTCATCAATATGGTCACTTGTATATGGTCTATACAGTGCCAACACTAGTTGGTTCATCAAAATGGAATACCAAAATCCATAAGGCTTCATCTGTACATGAACAGGTACAGGCAATAAATATCTGCTGAGGGAGGTAGAGATAAAGATAAGGTAGACATAGACATGATGATAGACAGACAGACAGATAGACAGATAACATCAATCCTCTTCAGGGACCTGAGGATAGACTGATAGGTTATCTAATCTCCATGGGCAATTCCTAAGCATGTACTAGTAACATATGGACACAGAAAAATATATTGTCAATTATATATTATTTTGTATGTACTCATATATAATATATAGTTATTAAATATACAATTTCATAATTAGAGAGGAAGAGGCCAATAATTTGGCAGGGAGTATGGAGGACACAGTGGGACTTTGGAGTGGGTGATTGGCATGTGGAAATGATGTAACTATAGTATTCATGCACGAAATCTAAAAAAAGAACTAAAAAAAGAACTTTAGGTATGAAAACTGCTTTTGTATTTTGTGGAGAAACAGCCTTTGAGCATATTTGGGCAGCGTACATCTTGGAAGGAAATCCTAACGTCACTCTCAGATGTCATTCTCATCTCCCCTTGAGTAGCTATTTTACCATCTGTAGAGCATCCTATAACAGATGGACAACCCACATCTCAGTTCACATCACAGTTTTAGTTTTGTTGTCTTTGTGCCCACTAGGCTGTGTCTCAGCAAGAGCAGAAAGGTGGAAAGGGAAGGGGGTTGCTACTGCTCGTGTGTTTGAAGCCCGTTATTACAAAGTGGATATTTGCACAATACTGTGAGAATCTTTGAAGGGGACCTGAAATTTCAAGCAGACTGAAACAACAGACAATAAGACTTTAGAACTATTTCAAATGTGTCAAGTTGACACTGAAAAATGTTTCTTTTTAAAAATACCTTCAGGATTCTTTACATATACTGAGACCCTGATTCATTATTAAAAATCAGAAGCAAAGTGAAATCTTTTTAAAAATGACACTAGAAGAAGACAATAATTGCTTATACTGACAAAAAAGTGGAGCATAAGTTAAAACTGTATTTTTAAAAGTGAATTTTTGGTTTAAATCATGAACTATCATTGATATTGTCACTGAAGACTTTTTTCTTTTGTACATGCATTGTTTGCCTAGGAAGGCTGACTGTTCATTAATGTTAAGGAAATGTTTGTAAACTATTCTTGATGCTCCTATCTGGATGGTGAACATAGCCTGGCTTTAGAAACTGGAATCCCGCCTCACAAATTAACCAATGGCCTTTTGGTGCTGGATATATGATATTTGGCAATGACTTTAGAGTTGGGATCAACAGCCTTTGATCTCTCAATTCTTTGTTTTCCTTTTTACAAGTAGTAACTAGCACTAAGTGCTTTATTTCTGGAGGAAGGAACATAAAGAGTTTGGAGCACCAGGAAAATAGATTTCAAATCTGTCAATATTGTGTTCTACAAGGTGACTACAGAAGCAGATGCATCTTTATTAAAGTGTTTTAGTATTCAGAATATATGTAGACAGGGATGAATATTTTAAAATATTAAGAGTAAAACAGCACAAAATCTTCCTTTAGTGAACATAATCACAGGAGAGCAAAAGTGGTATGGTATAATTGCCTCTGGAGTGCTGGCTATAAAAATTATTAATTTAGTTGAATCTTCCAGAAGTAGATAATGATGTCAGATACATTAGATACATTTAAGAAGGTAGAATGAGTCTATATGGATGCAAACTTTATGACTGACCCTAGAGGGCATGGAACGGAATTGATAACTCACAGGATATCTCTCTGTGGTCAGAGAAAGAACTTAGGTCTAACACTAGACCTCGCTCTGTGTGCTGATCATTTTATGTGGCTATGTTTTATGGATACTTTCCTTTTGTTTATTCTCACTGCATCATTTGTGATTCTTTTTGCACTCTATGTATCACTTTATGCTTTCATATTTCTTTTATGGAAAACTTTCTTCTGTGGGGACTCTACCACTGGAGATTCATGAAATTTTCTTGAATCATTGTAAGTGATTCTTGAATCAAAAATTCAGATACAATCTCTGTTTGCAATAAAATTTAGTAACGAGAAAGTCTTTCACTAAAAGTACACTGCTTCCTACTTAACCTGTTCCTCCAGGACAATAAATTTATGCCTCAATAGCAGCAGGATCTGCAGTTTAGATTTGACTACTTAAAGAAAGTACATTAGTTGAGAATTTAGCATATCCAGTATCATATATATATATATATATATATATATATATATATATATATATATATGGAAGTCTTCACTCTACAGACAACACAAATTCTGCCTTTCATCTGGTAAGTAACACTGTCATGATCACAAGATCAGCAAGTGACAGTTGCAGAGTAACTCCTCTCTCTGTCACCTTGTATTGGTTTCTCTCTTACCTGTGATCAAGGTAAATATTAAGGGACTTTAATTCATGGTTGACAAGATTGCATATTGGTTGAGCCACTATGGAAATCAGAGTGGATAGTCATTTAAAAAAGATAAAAACAAATCTGCCATATGTCTTAGCTGTAGAACTCCTTCGAATAGGCTAGAAGGACTTGACCTCTCACTCCACTCAGAGTTGCTCAAAGCAATGCTCATTGCTGCTCTATCACAATAACTAGTGAATGGAAACGATTTAAATGTATTGCAGCTAATGAATGGATGATGAAAATGTGGAAAATATGTGCAGTGTGTTACTATTCTGGTGTAAAGAAAAATAAAATGAAAATTGCAGGGAAATGGATGGAGCTAGGAAACACTGTATTGAGTGATAGAATCCAGACCTAGAAAGACAAATGTTACATTTTATCTCTCACCTGTCATTCATTCCTCCAAAATTCACATGTGAGTATATAACCTGGAGCAATGAGCTAGTAAAAAGAGACCACATTTTTTTTTAAAACCATTTTTGCTATGGTCGGTGGTAATATATAGAGGAGACTAGCAGTGTTCTAGTTACATGAAGGAGAAATGAAACAAAAAGATGGAGGAAGTGTTAAACTAGGGAGGAACTTAATCCAGAGGGATGAAAAGGGAAGGTGAAGGGGAGAAGAATAACACCAATAGTACTGAAAAAAAAACCATAAGGAATCATATTATTTTATTTACATAAAATTTTTGTAATACATTTAAGTGAATATATAAGTATATGTTACACACACACACACACACACACACACACACACACACATATATATATATATATATATACAACAAAAGAAAAAGAAGTCATGAGTTTGGGAATTAATGTTGTGAGGTTACATGGAAGGGATAAGAAAAAGAAAGAGAAGACGCAAAGTGATGTAATTCCATTTTAAGTTTAAAAATAAAAAAATATGCAATAAGATACATGTTACATGAAATTCTCAAGGAATAAATAAAAACTTAAAGCAAAACCAAAGCAATAGTGTTTGTGTTCATGTTTTGTACTTTTCTAGGTATATTATCAATTTCTCTGGAAAGCCTAGTACTGACTAGTGTTTCTATTTTGTGTTTTAGAATAGGCTTACTTCTTCAGTAGTTTGGTCAAATCACTTTCTTTTGTCATTTTACTAAAAATATACCTTTTATACCATTTCTAATTCTAAGTGCACCTTGTTATGGTGAGCAGCTAAATGAATAATTATTAACAAAGTTTTGATAATGATCCTTTTGTGTTTGGACAATAGTCATTATCATTATTTACAATCAATAAGTCTTAAATTTATTTTGATTGAATAAAGAAATGGATTTTCAATGTAAAATGTTTATAGAACATATATCTTTTGTGTAAACATATATGTTTCAACAGAAAGAAACACAGTGTATCTGTACTGATTTCACAACTAAACTTGCCTTTCCTAGATCATTTTCTTTTCCTTGTTTATTTCCTTTTGAGGTATACTAGGGATTGTACCCATGACCTTGCAAATTTTAGACGAGCAGTCTACCGCTTAAGCACACTCCTAGATGATATCTATTAAAACTATGAATATTTTATTTTGGGAAATTTAAACTTTAGTAAAGTTAAGGGACAAATCTTTTGCAATTTATATATTCAACACAAAGATTATATAATTAGGATTTTGTATATTGTATCACGTTTCACCTGTCAAGACCCTTATTCATTCATCATGCCTATATAAAATATTATATGCATTTGGTGTGTGTATATGTATGTGTGTGTGCATGTGTCTGTGTGTGTATATATGTACATAAATACCTATGCACATCCCCAGCATCTATGCAAAGTTTAGGGGACAATGTGTGGGAGTCGATTCCCTTCTACTATATAGATGCTGGATATGAGACTCATGTTACTAGGCTTGGTGGCAAGTGCTTTGACCATTGCATAGGTGGAGCCAAACTATCATTCATGCATTAAAATTCAATTGCTGATATTTTTAAACATTGGAGATACTTAATTTTAAAGTAAAACTCTCCAACATTTTTCCTAATTCTGTTACTGGGTAAAAAAGCAATAATACCACATTGGTGATCTACCATTTAAATTACAGAGGGTGAGCACTGTTAAATTTGAGTAAAATGGGACTGGGGAAGTGACTCAGTGTACTGTGTCCCAGACACTGACCTCACCCTTGGAATATAGCAAACAACCAAATGGACAAAAAGTCCTGGCAATTATACAACAGTAAGTTACTCATAATTAAAATGCATCCAATACAATAAAATGCCCAAAGGCAGCGGGAACAGCAATGACAATGTTCAGTAAGGTGACTTCAGAGAATCTACTGAGATTGAGCCATTTGAGTAAAGACATAAATGATGCTGGTAGTGAACCACTTGTTTTATTACATATAAAATGCATTGTATGGCCTCATGTAGGTAATTTTTTGTTGTTTTGGCATTGTGCATCTGTTCATGTAAGTTCTGAAGTAGATGTCCCAAGATAACAAGTGTTATAACTATACTGTGTGTTAGTGAATCTGTTTATGCTTAGTATCTAATGTACATTTACGTTGCTTATAGAAGTTAGAGGCAACTGATAAGTCACTGATGAGCTACACATGAGAAAAGACAGTCTTGGCTTTCCAATTGGCTGTTGACTATTGAGATATGTGGTAGGATTTATGATAGATTTAATTCCTATTAACATGTACATAAATCTGAAAAAGAGAAGTTCTTTTTCTCAAAAGGAGGTAACTTAACTTCAATCCTTTGTGCTGCACTTATATTTCTAAGATTTCTGGTGACAAATACTTTGCTTCAGCATTTTGTCCCTTAGACTGAGCTGTCTAGGATGCAAACTTATCTGCCTCTGATGTGTTCAAAACACAATGATGAAGATGGGTAAAGCTACATTATTTGAAACACAATGCTATATGTGAAATGAGTGGAATTTCTGGCAACTGGCTAACATTTGAAGCACTCTAGTTGACATTGTAGCCACTGGAAGTCACCCCTGTCCCTGCAGGAATGATAAGCCCTTCAATTATCATTATCTTGCTACCAACAAAGGATTTATTAATTAAGATAATAGACTTTAAAAGTGATTACTCACTCGTGAAATAAGTGATAGTTAAGATATGTGAGCTGTCTAGAAATACCACAGACTTACTTCTCACCTTCTTTGAACACTGTTCAAGGATCTGGTGCCCTTAGAGCCTGATTTTATTTTATTTTATTTTATTTTTTCCAGTTCTCTGTGGAATGACATTGCTGAGCATGGGTTTTACATGGTGCTATATTAGCATATGCAAGGATCTCACTGGTTAATTTACTTGTTAGCATGGCTGAAATCTGCTGCTAAGGTATTTCTTTGTGTCTTTATGCTTTTTCCATTCATATTAGGGACAAATCAGTCAAGAGACCAATAGCAGAAACCCCATTATCTATAGTGAAAAGGTTGTGTAACATATACATTTAATCAAGTGCATGTTTGGCAGAATGGGACCCACCTTGCTGACCTGTGGGACATGAATACTTAGCTTCCTTTTAAGCATTAGAAGGCAAAGAAACCTTAGAAAAACAATATAATAATTGGAAATGAGCACCTTTGACTTGTGTTGGCTTATGAAACTAAAACAAAAATTGCATTTGGAAAGGGGATATAGGAAGAAAATATGAGTCACTTTCATAGTCATGATCAATCCCCATTGTAGATTGTAGATTGATCATGTGCTTCTCCCTGTCCCACTGGCATTTGCTAATGAGATTAGTCTGGATAGTCACAATTGAGCTAGGACTTAGAGAGTGTTTATAAACCTTTCCCCCACTATTGCTAGAGATCTGGAGGTCTGGGGATTCCATCACATCGTACACTGTTCTTAACAGTTCTGTACTGGCTTGTTTAGAAGTTCAGTCAACTAAAACTCTTTGTGAGAATTCAGTGTATTTCAACCTACTTTTCCTTAAAGATCTTGTGTGGATGTTGCTTTAATGATGTTGTTATTATGTGTGTGGTGTATGCATGTGAAGGCCAGAGGTCATCTTTGGGTATCTTTCTCTAATGCTCTTCACATTGAACTCAAAATTCCAGTTATTGCTTGACTAGCTGGGCAGTAAAATCCTAGGATTACCTTTGTCTACCTCATCCCACTACTGGGAAACAGGTACATATTAGTATACCTAGCTTTTTATTTGTATTTGGGATCTGATAAGGTTCTTTATGCATATGCACAAGCACTTTGCTGCTAAAGATTTTCCCTTGCATGAGGATGTAGATTCAAATGTAATAATTTTGTCACTCAGGGTCTATAGTCTGACCTTCCTGGTTTCAGTTTCATAAACTTCAAGAAAATCAGGACAATAGAATGTTGTGGTAAGGACCTCATCCAAACTTGTGGACTATGTATGTTCATATTGCATATAGTACTGAGAGACAATATACACAATAGTAGTTTTATCTACTGGTGAACATAACTTTTGTGTGCTTTTTATATAGAAATTTATTTCCCTACAAATTTTATGACAAATTCAGTGTATTCCTACTTACTATAAATTAAAGATCTTGTGTGGATATAGTTTTTAGGTGTGTGCATGTGTGCATGTTTATGTATATGTGTACTGTGATATTTTCAAATGTGTGTGTTGTATGTATGTGTGTGTGTGTGTGTGTGTGTGTATGTGTATACATGTACATGGTTCTGTGCAGGTAACTTGTGTGCATGTGTTCATAGACCAGAGGTCTTGATAACATTTACATGTTATCAAGGGTGAATACTCTTGTTAAATCTGTAATGAGGAAGTTATTAGCCTAAGGTAAGTCGGACACTTTTGCTACCTACATAAGCAGGTTTGCATCATCAAATAAGATGAGATTTATGGTTTGTTAGCTAGAAGCAGCCAGTTACCTTCTAATGGGCCTTTTCTACTTTTGTTTGTAATACTATGGCTTAAATCCAGAGCCTCAGACATTCTAGGCAAGCACAATGCCACTGAGGAATGGTTCTTGTCAGGGACTTTGAGGAATAAAATTTTACTATTTTGAATTTTAGTTCTCTTCCTGAGTGTTGGGTCATAAATGGGGCTATCTGATTCATGAATAAGAGGGTGCTCACTTGTTGTTCTTTACTTACCTTTTTCTTATGGGTATCTGTTTCTATTTCCCTCTCGGTCATGCTGTCTTAATGATTGACTTTTAATGGTCTTTAATCTGTGTTCTTTTGACTATCTATTATTTCTTTTGCCTGACCGAAAGCTTTGAAATGACTACATCAATATGTACCAAATAACCTGTTTGGGTTTTTATTTGTATTTTGATTTAGCAAAGTGATATTGTTCTATTCAAGACCCTGACTCATCTCTTAACATTTGTCATGCTTTCTTCCATTGGAATTTCATAGTTTTTCTCATGTAGCTCATATATATTTCATGAGATTTATCCTTAAGTACTATTATGATGCAAGTGTTATTGTTTTTAAGTTTTGTGTTATAGTAGGCCATTGGTAGTATTAAGGACAGCATCTGCTTCTCACCAGCTTTTTACCGTTACTCTGCTATAACCATATATCACTTCAAAAACTGCTTTGAAGGTTACTCTTTAACCATCATTACATCTCTGAACAAACTGATTCATTTCTTCCTTTTTAGCCTGTGTACCTTTATTTTCATTTAAAATTTTATTTACATATTTTTTTATTTTATGTATGTGAGAGTTTTGCCCGTATGTATGTGTGTGCATCACATACTTGTCTGGTTCCTGCAGAGGTCCAAAGAGGGTGTCCTATGCCCTGGAACCAAAGTTACAGGTGGCTGCTATCATGGGATAGCATCACCATGGGACTGCTGGAAACCAGATGAGTAGCAGTGGTCTTCATCAGTGAAGTGTTACCCCAGCTTACTTTGTTTCTTTCCTTGACTATGGGACCAGCTGTTCCCTGGGTATAGTGCTAAGTGAAAGATGAATGCAGATCATGAGCTCCTTGCCTTGTATCTAATCTTATGGAAAAGCAACAAGTTTTGCAAAATTGAGTATGGTATAACTGTAGGTCTTTTTTTTTTTAAAAAATAGATATTTATTATCAAGATAAGCAATTTCCCCTATGTTTCTAGTTTGTTGATTTTTCCAATCACATGGTATATGCTATTATTATTATTATTATTATTATTATTATTACTATTATTATTATTACTATTACCCCTTTAAATGAATCAGACCACATAGTAGGAGAGATATCCTTTTTTCTTTCTATCAGTAATACAGCTTAAGGGAAGCCTGTCCCCTGGAAAGCATATCTTTGTAATCTAAAATGCCTTGGAAATACTTCAAAATAATTACTCATCTTTTCTGTTGCCAGAGTAATGTGCAGACTTTTTTCTTAGAATTTCAATAAAAGATTTAAGTGTGGCTTCAAGAGCTAAATCCCAAGCAACATGAGCTTTGGAAGGTGTGTGTGTGTGTGTGTGTGTGTGTGTGTGTGTGTGTATGTGTATGTACATGAATGTGTGTGTGTGTGTATGAATGTGTATGTGTTTGGTATGTACATGTGCATCTGTGTTTGCTTGTGTGTGTGCTCATGTGTGTGTGTGTGTGTGTGTGTGTGTGTGAATGTGTATGTGTTTGGTATGTACATGTGCATCTGTGTTTGCTTGTGTGTGTGCTCATGTGTGTGTGTGCTCATGTGTGTGTGCTCATGTGTGTGTGCTCATGTGTGTGTGTGCTCATGTGTATGTGTGCTCATGTGTATGTGTGCTCATGTGTGTGTGTGCTCATGTGTGTGTGCTCATGTGTGTGTGTGTGTGCTCATGTGTGTGTGTGTGTGTGTGTGTGTGTGAGGCAGAGTGCTCAGATCTCTCTTGGTAGTCCTTGTTGGACTGCACAGATAATCAGCATTCTTATTTTGGTGTTGCCCAAACAGATCTTATGTAACTTTCTGGATTTTGCAGTAACTTATTTTTATCTAAAGGCTCAGTTCTCTGGTGAAGCTAGGACATTGTCTTAACCTGACAATTTTAATTACTTCTATTTGGAATGTAGCAACTATTGTTCCCCTAAACTTCCACATTTCTAAAGTAAAATAAAAACAAAACAAGAAAGCTTCAGTGTTTTTATATTTGATAACTGTGATAGTTCTCTTTCATTATCAACTTAGCACAATTTTTGTTCCTGTGGTGTCTTAGTTAGAGTTTCCATTGTTGTAATGAAACATGACCAGATGATAAAACACCATGACCAAAAGCAAGTCTGTGAGGATTTCATCTTACTGCTCCATATCACAGCCCATTATTGAAGGAAGTCAGGGCAGACACTCAAGCAGGGCTGAAAACTGCAGGCAGGAACTGGAGTAGTAATCATGCAGGGAGTGCTGCTTCCTGGCAGCTTCTTCTTTGCTCACTGCACTGTCTTCCACACTGCATGACCAGCATCCCAAGGGTGGGACCACCTACAGTAGGCTAGGCATTCCACATCAACCACCAATCAAAAAAAAAGGAAAATGTATCACAGGCTTATCTGTGTTGGGCGGTTTCACAGTTTAGATTCCCTTTTTCTTTCTTTCTTTCCTTCCTCCTTTCTTTCTTTCTTTCTTTCTTTCTTTCTTTCTTTCTTTCTTTCTTTCTTTTTATTAGATATTTTCTTTATTTACATGTCATATGATTTCTCCTTTCCCAGTTTCCCCTAAAAAAAAAACCCCAAAAAACAAGAACAAACCTCTGTTGCCTCCCCTCTCCCCCTGCCTGCCACCCCATCCTCTCCCACTCATTGGCCCTGGAATTCCCCTACACTGGAGCACAGAGGTTCCCTTTTTCAAAGTGACTATCTGGTGTTAAGTTGATATAAAACTAGCCAGAACAAGTAGGGGAAAGTTTTTCAATAAGAGATTACCTGGATTATGTTGTCTTGTGGCTGTGTATGTGTATGGTTATATTGATTATGATAATTAATGTGGGAAGACTCACTGTGCTTGGCAACATTCTCAAGGGAAGGGATTCTGAATAGTGTAGGAGTGAAAGTCAGTCAAATACAAACATGAATGCCTTAATTCATTCTTAATGTTTCTTGACTAAAGTATCAATGTGAGCAGTGCCTGTTCATTTGACTCACCCAAAGAGATGACTGCCACCTACAAACGTGAGCAGTCTTCAAATGCATTCTTCTCTAAATTGCTTTTGTCAGGGTGGGTGTGTGTGTGTGTGTGTTTTAATCACAAAGCAAAGGCAACCAAGATAATACAAGAGCCGTCCTACAGTCTGAATGCTTGTGCCCACCTCAGATTCCATGTTGAAATCCTAAAGCCAGACATAGTAGTGCATGTGAGCAAGCATCTTGAATCTGAGAGCAGACTGAACTGCATTGAAGGACAACTTTCTCTTTTAAAAAAACACTTAATATGAGGAAATACTAAGCTCTAAGGTAGAAGTGCAAACACTAAGAAGGCACCAACTGTGACTGCAGAAATGGCCTTTCACCAAGCAACAAATCTGCTGATGCTTTGATCTGTACTTGCTGGACTCGAGTCTGCGGTAATTTACTTTCTATTGTTGAAAAAGACATGCCTTAACACACAAATGTAGCACTTTTTTGAGCAAAATAGTATATCTGAACATTTCTGCCCCCGGACTAGATCCTTTTGTGGAGGATTAAGAATATGCTTTGGATATTGTAGCATTCTAGAACTAAGGACGTTCTCCCATTTTCTTCTTTGTTTCTTTTTTTCTTAGATATTTTTTATGTACATTTCAAATTTTCTCCCTTTTCCTGGCTTCCTCCCGAAAAACCCCCTACTCCCTCATTCCTCCCCCTGCTCATCAACCCACCCTCTTCCACTTCCTGGCCATAGCATTCCCCTACATTGGGACATAGAGCCTTCACAGGACCAAGGGCCTCTCCTCCCATTGATGACCAACTAGGCCATCCTCTGCTACATATACAGCTGGAGCCATGGGTCCCACCATGTGCACTATTTGGTTGGTGGTTTAATCCCTGGGAGCACTGGGGGAACTGGTTCATATTGTTCATATTGTTGTTCCTCCTATTGGGCTGCAAACCCATTCATATGTTTGGGTCCTTTGTCTAGCTCCTCCATTGGGGACTCTGTGCTCAGTCCAATGGATTACTGTGAGCATCCACTTCTGTATTTTTCAGGCACTGACAAAGCCTCTCAGGAGACAGCTATATCAGCTTGCTGTCAGCAAGCATTTGTTAGCATCCACAATAGTGTCTGGGTTTGGTGATTGTATATGGGATGGATCCACTGGTGGGGCAGTCTCTGGATTGTCATTCCTTCAATCTCTGCTCCACACTTTGTCTCTGTTACTCCTTCCCTGTGTATTTTGTTCTCCCTTCTAAGAATGATTGAAGTATCCACACTTTGGTCTTCCTTCTTCTCAAGCTTCATGTGGTCTGTGAATTGTAACTTCGGTATTCTGGGATTTTGAGCTAATATTCACTTATCAGTGAGTGCATACCATGTGTGTTCTTTTGTGATTGGGTTACCTCTCTCAGGATGATATCCTCCAAATCCATTCTTTTGCCTAAGAATTTCATAAATTCATTATTTTTTAATAGCTAAGTATACTTCATTGTATAGGTATACCACATTTTCTGTATCCATTCCTCTTTTGATGAATATCTGGGTTTTTTTCCAGCTTCTGGCTATTATAAATAAGACTGCTATGAACGTAGTTGAGCATGTGTCTTTATTACATGTTGGAGCATCTTCTGGGTATATGCCCAGGAGTGGTATTGCTGGGTCCTCAGGTAGTACTATGTCCAATTTCCTGAGGAACCACCAAACTGATTTCCAGAGTGGTTGTACCAGCTTGCAATCCCACCAGCAATGTAGGAGTGTTTCTCTTTCTCCATAACCTTGCCAGCATGTGCTGTCTCCTGAGTTTTTTATCCTAGCCATTCTGACTGGTGTGAGGTGGAATCTCAGGGTTGCTTTGATTTCCATGCCCCTGATGACATTTCTTTAGGTGCTTCTCAGCCATTTGGTATTCTTCAGTTGAAAATTATTTGTTTATCTCTGTACCCCATTTATCATAGGGTTATTTGGTTCTCTGGAGTCTAACTTCTTGCCTTCTTTGTATATATTGGATATTAGCCCTCTATCGGATGTAGGATTGGTAAAGATCTTTTCCCAATCTGTTGGTTTTCTTTTTGTCTTAAATAGTGTATTTGTACCTTTTTTAATAGATCAGTTGATAATTTGATAGATATTTTGCCACACATCCAAAATTGTATGCTTATAGTAGATATTATTCTTTATACTTATTCTTAATTTCTACATTTTAGATTCCTTTTCTTCCTCCCCACTCAAAGGATCAACATCTGTACCAATCAGAGATAGATTTTGGCTACATGTAAAAGATAAACAAAGATACTAGTTTGAAGAAAGTGTGAGTATGATATAGATTTATTTTATTGTTGACAAGAAATGTACAGCTAATGTTAGAGGATTAATAAAAAACTTTATAATGACATTAAAGATTGAGATGTTTTCATTTTCTAACAGCACATTTATTGCTGTCAGTTAAAAACCTACAGTTACTGGATTTTGTTAAATGCCTTTTTCAGTATCCAATGTGATGATAATCTGATTTTTTCTTTCACTTTGCTTACATTCTGTATTATGTTGATGGATTTTCATGT
The DNA here is from genome assembly GCF_008632895.1 of Mastomys coucha. NCBI lineage: Eukaryota > Metazoa > Chordata > Mammalia > Rodentia > Muridae > Mastomys > Mastomys coucha. Next base: position 41,602,757 of record NW_022196914.1, on the reverse strand, counting down.
ACTTAACCATCCCTGCATCCCTGTTATGATGTCTACTTGATCTTGATGAGTGATGTCTTTGATATGTTCCTGAATTCAATGTGTGTGCATTTTATTGAGTATTTTTATATCAATATTCTTTAGAGAAATCAATCTGGAGTTCTCATTTTTGATGATTTTTGGTGTGGTTTAGGTATCAGGGTGACTGTGACCTGATAGAATGAGTTTGGCAGTATTCCTTCAGTTCTATTTTGTGGAAAAGTTTGAGGACTATTGATATTAGCTTTTCTTTGAAAGTCTGGTAGAATTCTGCATGAAAAAATCTGACTTTGGGCTTTTTTTTTTTTTGGTTGGGGGGACCCACCAAAATCTCAAGAACCAACTATGCCATTCCTGGGCATATACCCAAAAGATGTTCCACCATCCCACAAAGACACTTGTTCAGCTATGTTCATAACAGTTTTATTCATAATAGCCAGAAACTGGAAACAATCTATAAGTGCCTCTACTGAAAGATGGATAAAGAAAATGTGGTATATCTACACAATGGAATATTATCCAGCTATTAAAAACAAAGACATGAATTTTGCAGGCAAATAAATGGAACTTGAGACTGTCTTTCAGAGTGAGGTAACCCAGTTCCAAAAGGACATGCATGCTATATGCTCACTTATGAATGGATATTAGCCATAAAATATGGTTACCATGCTATGCTCTACAGACCCTAAGAGGATAAACAAGAAGGAAGTCACAAAAGAGGCTGCTTGAATATCATTTAGAAAGAAGAAAAAATAGTCATAAAGAGGCAGATGAAGAAAGGGAACTGGAAGGGAGAGAGGATAGAAGGGAATGGGGGGAAGGGAGTTTCAGGACCAGGTATAAGGAAGGACAGGAGGCCATGATTTTCATGGATGAAAGGTTGTAGCTGACAGAGGTGAGGAGGTTGGAGGGCATCTCCAGGATGAGACAGAGACCTTGGATAAGTAATGTGCTTAAGAATCATTGGTGGTGACCTTTGTGACTCACAGCATTGGGGATATAGAACTTGAAGAGGCCACCTCCTGTAGCCAGACAAGAACCCTAGTAGAGCAATGGAGATACCAACTCACCCACAAAATTTTCAGTCTCAAATTTATCCAGTCCACAAGAAATGTAGGCACGGGGATGGAGTAGAGATTGAGGAAATGGACAACCAATAACCAGCCTAACTGGAGACCAATCCATGGGCAAGCACCAATACCTAACACGATTAGTGATGGTCTGTTACACATGCAGACAAGATCATGTTGCTCTCTGAGAGGCTCCACTCAGTAGCTGATTCAGACAGATATAGACACCCATGACCAAACAATGGATGGAGCTTTGGGACTCTTATGGAAGAATGGGAGGAAGGATTGTGGCCACAAAGGGGATAGGAACTCCACAGGATGACCAACAGTGTCAACTAACCTGGACCCCTGGGACTGTCAGAGTCTGAACCAAAAACCAAAGAACAGACATGGGCTGGACCTAGGCCTCCTCGCAGAAGTTGCAGATGTAGGGCTTGGTCTTCATGTCGGTTCTGAACAATTGGAGCAGAGCCATCCCCAAAGCTGTTGCTTGTACATGGGATATGTTCTTTTAGCTGGGCTGCTTTGTCTGGTCTGAGTGGGAGAGGAAGTGCCAGGGTTGGAGGATACCCAGGGTGGCCTACCGGAACAGAGGAGGAGGGGAGGAGGAATGGAAGAAGGATTGTGGGAGGGTGTGACAGGGAGGGAGCAGTGAGTGGGAATTAAAGTGAATAAGTAAAACATGAAAATAAATTAATAGAAAAAAACGCAAAACCTACAGTCACAAAAAGGTTGCAGGCAGATGACAATGAAGAAGTGGAAGGCTCATGTGGCATATGTAAGCTCTGCTCCTTATTACCATAGTGTTTCCCATTTTCCACATAGGTACTAAGTTTTTCTGGAAAGCCAATTCAATAACTTATGTATAAGTATTACCTCCTAGAACTGAATTCATGGCTATTTTAAAAGTTAGGAAAACAATAACCTCCAACAAACTTGTCTTGTTTATAAGGAAGAAGGAAGGACTAAGTAATTAGTAAGTGAAATTTATTATAAATATTTCAAGGTATTGTATTTATAAAATGTAATGTATTGTGGGTAGAATTATATTTTCTTAAATGCATTGCTGAAGATCTAATGACATTTCTTATGGTATTGCTAGACAGGTCGTTTGGTGACGGTTAGGGAAGATGAGTTTGTGAAAAAGAAGTTCTCACTGGTTCTATTTTTGGAAGAGATGCTCACAGACCTTAACACATTCTCCCACATTCTGTTTACAGACATAAAGAAGTGCACATATGAATGCACTATAGGAGGCTCCCATATATAAACCAGGATGAGAACTGAATACTACCACGTTGGCACTGCATACTTCTATCCCTCCAATAAAGAACTACATTTTCTGTTGTCTAAGCCACACAAGAACTTTGTTATTGTATCTGAACTGATTACGACGTGGTTGAAACTACAGGTCAATATTCTTCTCCATTTTAAATCAATACGCTTTAGTTATCTACTTCTCTATGATAGACCTAACATTTTCAAGACTGCTTCTTAACAGGTAGGGTTTTCTTTTTTAATTTTTAAAAGTGTTTATTCTTCTCTCATACAATAATGTCAGCTGCAGCTTCCCCTCCCTTCACTCCTCCCAGTTTCTCCCACCTTCCTCTTCCCCAGATCCACTATTGCTCCTTTTCCTTCAGAAAAGAGTAGGTCTCCTAGGAAAGTCAATCAAGCATGGCATAGCAAGATGCAGTAAGCCTGGGCACAAACCCTGATAACAACATTGGCATATGCAACCCAGTAGGAAGAGGAGGGTTGCAAGAGCTGACAAAAGAGTCTGGAACAGTCCTTGCTCCCATTGTTAGGAGTCCCACAAAAATCCCAAGCAAAACAACCATGACATATATGTAGAGGACCTAGCACATACCAGTTCAGGCTATGTGATTGTCACTTCAGTCTTTGTGAGCCCCAATGTGCCCTACTTAGTTGATTCTGTAGGCTATATTCTCCTAATGTCCCAAAGCAGAGAGATTTTTCCTAATCTAAACAAATTGGTTCTGAAATACAAGGGTGCAACTGTCATCTAAGCTTTAGAATTATATTATGAACAAGACAGAAAAACTATTGGCTAGTTGTGTGTGGCATTGATGTTCAGTAATCCATCTTGCATGTTTTTCTTACTTTATTAATGTTTCCAATGAACAAGTGTCTTTTACTATTTAAATGAGATATGTCTCAGCAAAGATGTTACTACTGTTCTTTTTAAAGAGAGCATCCCATTAAAGTAATGGTAAAAGTCAGATATACCTGGAGTTAAATTACAAGCAGTTATAAGCCACCTGGTATGTATGTACTTAGGACTATATATAAATGTAAGAAACAAAATTAGTGGGAAAAAAGCCATGAGTTTTAAAGAAAGCAAGAGGGTGGATATATAGAAATTTTTGAAAGACAAAAGGGTAGAGGGACATGGTATACTTATATTCTTAAAAAGGAGAAACAATTATAAACTGTTAGGTATAGAATTTATTGTTTTGAATTATTTTGGTAGCTGTAGAATACAAAAAATAAAAGTGATTATAGAATTATTATAATAAGGAAAACTCAAACTTCCCCAACTTTAATATTATGCTATATAGTATTTATAAGTAATTTGAACTTTACCAAATTAGAATAATCTTCCTCTCATATAGTCAGTGTAGCCCAAATGCATTTTAGTATTTGAAAACTGAAAGTACATTTTGAAAAATATGCCAATTTTATGTTTTTTTCTTAACAGAGGCAACATAATATAGGTTCATAGGTCTGAAGATATAGGAAGACAGTGCTAAGTACTGTTGATATTTTACAATGAACAATAAGAGTGTCATTATTGGCAATAATCTGTGTTAATATAGTACTTATTTACCAGTAAGTGCTTTTATATTATTAATAGACCATTATCAAGTAAATCACTATTTTTAGTCATTATTTCTGATTGGTCTATGTTCATGGCCAGTCTGGGTTAGAGTCAGGCACTGGTACATCAAAGAAAGCAAGCAAGAAAGAAAGGAAGAAAGACAGAAGAACAAAAGTTCCTATTGGTGCGCAGAGACTGGGAGGGTCACATGAGGTGTTACTTGAACTGAGTTCTGGAGAAAAGAAGATTTTGGGCATGCTAGATCTAAAAAAGGGTATGCTAATTAAGAAACTATTAGCAAAAGGTATTTAGTGACAATTTTGTCTTAAGACTGGATTGTGAGGAAATGAGTAAAACTAATATTTTTTACTTAAAATACATTTTCCACAACCACATTCCTACAATGATAGAAACCAACTTACTTTGTTGCTTGGTTGGCTGTATTAGGTCCATTTAAAAAGTAAAGAAATAAATTGTATGTGTGTGTGTGTGTGTGTGTGTGTGTGTGTGTGTGTGTGTATGTGTATGTGTAATACAGAGAGACTGAGAGAGATAAAGACAAAGAGACAGAGACAAGGAGAGACAAATACAGAGAGAGACACATATATGGAATTTATTTAAAGCTTATGCAATTTGAGGATGGACTCTGTTAAGAATACCATGAAGAATATTTTCTGCTCTTGCAGAGGACCTGTGTTATCTTCCCAGAATCCATACTGAAAGGTCATAGAGGTAAGATTTAATGTAAGTCTTGGATCAAATACTTTTTGACATTACTGGTTCATCTAAAAAATCTGTATCAAACTATATTCCCAAGTATAACTAATGATTTTATTACTTGCCATGGTCCACATCCATTGTTTTGAAGTCAATTTCTGTTTTCTAGTGTATTCTCAGATACAGAGTGTTAACGCAGACACAGATGAGCTCTGCCCAATATTGTGCTAGATGACTGGTTTTGTACTCCCTCTGAAGGAGTAAGAAGGACTTCAAATTACCACTTGTATATCACAGTTTCTAATTTTTTATTAGAGGAGAGAGTTTATTTTTTATTAAACTCTCTTTTAGTAGTGTGGTATATAAAGTTAGTAAGGAATCTAACTTTTTCCCCATTGTGTATCTCAAACCATTAAAAGTGGGTCTAAAGAGAAGTACTGTTATACATTTTATAAAGCTCTGTATAATGGACTAGAATTCAAATAAATTTCTCTTTAATTATGGAAGACATGTATTCTGAGAATCCCTATTTCTAGGCCTAGGGTAGTATCAATGATTGAAATAAAAGTGTGCTTTCCTTTTGGTGATACTCTGAAGTAAGGGCTGATTAATTTTTCATTCTAGCATTGTCTAGAGACTTAGTTTACAATGTAGCACTGTCAGCATGTGGTGCTGGGTTAGAAGTGCTTGGGCCACAGTGACTCCACCCTACCTAAGGCAGTAATGCTGCTCTTAGAATCAGCTCTCCTTTCTCATCCCTCTTGCCTTATGCTTCTTACAGAGCCAACCAACCTTCCTCTGGATGACCTCATGTACATCTTGAAAGAAGACAATGGCATCCCAGACAGCAAGCCTGCTGGTGCCTGGACCATGTCTTTCCCACCTTCCAGAACTGAAAGTCATCAAATTTCTGTTCCTCATGAATTTCTCTACTTGTAGCATTCTGCTACTGAAATACAAAGTGGACCCACTTTTCAAACCTATTAATTTGCCACCTCATATTTTAAAAAGAAGCAGAGGACACATGAAAATCATATCATAAAATAACATTGTAGACACAAGGGGGCATTGTCAGGCAAATTTGAATGTTGAGTTGAACATTGATCTGTCAGCAGATATATTTCTACTTTATTATCTAAAATCATTTTAGTGGAAAGTTTATTTAATTGTCAACATAGGTCTTTAAAGTCAGTGAGCTGAGTTTAGAGCTATATATATATATTTTTTTTTTTAATTTTGAGTGACTAATACCAGAATGGAAACTTCACAAGTAAGAAGCCATTTAGAGGAGCCACTGATTAGAACAGATTAGAGAAAATGCTGATTTGGGTAAGAACAAAAATTTTTGAAGGAAAGCAGGAAGGGGAAATTAAATAAAAAATGCAAGAGCTTAATGTCATCAGTAAGGAAATGGACAGTATATGATAGACTCAAAGCTTTGTGCATATTTCTAAGAGAGTTTTAGTTCTATGATTAAGCCTAAAGAAATAAGAGGTAAATTAAGGTTTGAGTGATGAGTAGCTCCTC
>NW_022196914.1:41595241-41596534 GCF_008632895.1 Mastomys coucha | reverse complement strand
CCCCCCCCCCCCCCCCCCCGGTCAAGACTTAAAGTTTATTTCTGCAGCTCCAGCTTATAGGCAAGTCAGAAAACAAAACTCTTTTTGAGAAAGTTCCTCTACAGAGTTAAACATTGATAGAAGTTTCTGAAGGCTGTACACACTATTCTCTGACCTTGGTTACACAGACTCTTCTCACGTCCTTGGCTACACACACTGCTCTCCTGGTAGTACTCTGGCTCTCCACCGTTCACCCCTTTTTATTTTATTTAATAAAGAATGCTCCAGCTGAATATACCTCTTAGGTTGGTGTCTATAATTGCTCCTTCTTACCCATCGTGGAATCATACATAGCACTGATGTATGTTCTGTCTTTGGTTGATAGGAGCTCAAGAACTCTCTCTCTCTCTCTCTCTCTCTCTCTCTCTCTTACTCTTTCTCTTTTATTTTTTTTTAAAATTCTTTTTTATTAGATGTTTTCTTTATTTACATTGCAAATTTTATCTCCTCTGAAAACCTTCCTATCCTATCCCCCCTCTCCCTTCTCACTAACCCACCGACTCCTGCTTCCATGACCTGGCATTTCCCTACACTGAGGCATCAAACCTCCATGAGACCAAGGGCCTCTTCTCTTATTAATGTCCCACAAGTCCATCCTCTGCTACATATGTGGCTAGAACCATGGGTCCCTCCATGTGTACTCTTTGGTTGGTGGTTTAGACACTGGAAACTCTGGGGGTACTGGTTGGTTTTTATTGTTGTTCCTCCTACGGGGCTGCAAACCCCTTCAGCTCCTTGGGTTCTTTCTCTAGCTCCTCCATTTTTACAGTCCAGACTTTAATCCCCTCCTGGTCCACTCTTCGACTGTTCCACATCCCACACCTCCTCCCACCCTCTCCAAGAGGATGCCCACTCCACCAGACCTCCCCACTCCCTGGGGCCTCGTAACACCTGTGGCTAAATCAGGGAAAAGCTGGAAGAACCTAAGGAGGAGGGCAACCCTACAGGAAGACCTTCGGTCTCAACTAACCTGGACCTGTGGGATCTCTCAGACACTGAGCCACCAACCAGGCAGCATACAACAGCTGTTATGAGGCCCACAGCACATATACTGCCAGGTCTGGTCTCAGAGAAGGTGCACCTATCTCTCGAGAGTCTTTTGTTTTGTTTTGTTTTTGTTTAATAGTATCATTTTCAGTGTTCTGATAAAATATCCATATACTTGTGTCTTTGATGAAGTGCTAAACTCTTCTAGTGAAAGGTCAGCTCTGGAAATGGCTTAGCCCTGAAGTGAGAGAGAGGAGGGAGAGAGAG
>NW_022196914.1:41571819-41595014 GCF_008632895.1 Mastomys coucha | reverse complement strand
GAGAGAGAGAGAGAGAGAGAGAGAGAGAGAAGAGAAGAAGAAGAAGGGGAGGAAGAGGAGGAGGAGGAGGAGGAGAAAAGAGAAAAGAGAAGAGAAGAGAAGAGAAAGCATTAAAATATTATATCATATTTCCTGCTTGGTATGGTGACATCCACCTTTAATTCCAGCCATACCTATAGCAGAGCCAGGTAGATATAGGGGATTACATTTTTTAGGTCAGCCTAGATTACTCAGTAAAATGACCCTGTAGGAGACCCTGTAAAAAAGTTCCTAAAAGAGCTGACTGTTACACTTCTTAGTTAAATATTAAGTTACTGAAATATTTAGTGGAATTTATGATAGAACTACAAAGTGATTTTTACTTTGATGAAGTCTTTTTCCTTTCCTTTTTTAAGATAGGGGTTCACTGTGTATCCCTGGCTGACCTAGAACTCACTACATATCCCAAACTGACGTTTGCCTGCCTCTGCCTCCTTAGTGTTGCGATTAAAGGTGTGCACCATCATATGAATTTGTATTGACTCTTGTCTTCCTAGCATAGGCATACAGGTCTGTAAAATGAACACTTTATGATGTCATATAGGAGTGAGTTGTCTTCAACAGGGAACCCTCTTAGTTATACATAATATAAGAACTTGTTAATTTGTCAAAGTTAACAACTTTGAAAATTACTGTATCCAATTTTAAAATTGAAACGATTGCAACAAGTTGTATATGTTAAGAATATATGTTTTTGAATTAAATAGTCCAAGAACAAAAACTGATGAAAACTATTTATTCATCTAAATGAAACACATGCTTAAGCATTTCACACTGTTATTCTATAAAAAAATTTGCATCTGGACTGAGAACTTTTATTTCACTCCATGCCAGTGTGATGTGAATTATTAATATAATAGATACATTACCAACTCTCAAAACTCAAGCATTACTTGATATGGAATGTTTTTGGTCCAAGTGGTTTTAATATTATTTCATGTTGATTTACTGGAAAAAAGATAGCCATTTAATTATGAATTACTTTCAATTTATAGTATTTTTATAGTATTTTTACATTTTTTCTTCCTAAATAACTCTTATCTGAAGAATCTGTGGATTTATCTTGTGTCTGTCATTTTTTTCGTGATTTCAGAATAATTAATTGCAACACTCATTGATGATTTATGATTTTTACTGATGTAATTAATGATACACATCAATTTTCTTTCTTAATTGAAGGAGTCACTACAAATTCTTCATTAAATATGCTGGAAGGGAGGGCTGCCACAGTTCAGTAGCCTTTGGAAATCTTAAGTGGAGCTTTATAGTGCAACAAATTTCATAGAAATTAACTCTTCTCAAGAAAACATATAAAGCAGCATTAAGATTGCAAGTGGCTTTTATAGAGATTTGAACCACAGTGTTAAGTAACCTCAGAGTCTATTCCTAGGTGTCTATACACTAATACTAAGCTGTTGATAATTTCTCAAACATTTTATTTACATGGAACACGAAATATCTTGGTATTCATAAAACTGAATTTAAGATTATGATTGATTCAGTTTAAACAGCAAACATCTTCTGATTGTCTTAACTTGTGCAAATAGAAAAAATTGTACTTTCTAACATTGACATATAGTAATGATTTATGTAATTAAATTTTTAAATAATTAAAGGTACAAGTTCCCTCACTCTGAGACTTTTGGACAGAAAGACAATGGGCAATCATATGCCTGGCAATAGGAAAAACAAAGAAGCATATCTAAACCTATTCATAATTCTGTAAAGATAAAAAACCAGATCCTTGTCTTTATAAGATTTATTTATTCATATTTTTACTTTTCTTTTTGAAAATAGGTATTTAATTAGATATTTATTAAAACAGCAGTTAATTATTCCACTATAGTTTGCTTAAAGGAACAAACATGACTGAATATATGACAAAGCTTAAATTATAATATTTTTAAAAAATCAACACTGTGTGTCTCAAGTGTTGCAAACTTGATTTGAGTATTTTATGGTACTCTAGTCAGCTGCCTATTAAAAGTGTGATCAGGTAGTTTAGACTGTGACTAGCTGTGTCAACAGAAGGAAAGTGGAGGATTAGTCTCTATGGCAACGACAAAGTATCCCTGTTTGTAGACAGACAAATTCTGCTACATCTGAAACTGATTGACAGGTCTATTCCTTTGCAACTGACCCATAGAAATTAGCAAGTAAAAGTTATTATACTGGGTTGTATTGAAGGGTTCTCTATATCTTGAAGTGCTCTTGTAAGTTTTTCTGCAGCGTTTGCATGAGAAGCCTGGCAGGAATTGTTCTGAGGTTTATATCTATGGTTTGATGGATTCTTTGTGGGGGAGTATTGCTGGCGAGAATAACTTAATTTTCAGTTCTCTGTATGACAGAATTGTTGGAGCATGGATTGAGGGGAAAACACACATCAAAGACCCACAGCTGAATAATATGCCACATTTCAAAATCACAAGACTTTGTAAGCATATTATAAATAAATATACATTGAAATTGCATTCAGGAAAAGAAATTACCCAAATTAAATAGAATTCACCACTAAGGATTGTAGGAGTAAATTGACATAACTTTTTCCTAAGATTTTAACAAAACAATTATTCTCAAAAATTCTAATCTAACTTTAATTTTATTGTTTAATTTAAAACAACAAAACCCACACTTATTGCAGCAAAAGAAATCCCCTTTCTTTAGGTTACCATTCTTCTCATATAATAAAACACGTATGCTAAAGAACAAAAAAGCACTTGCCTTAAAAAGAATTTCAAAGTTATATTTTAGCCTCTGTATACTTTGTCTTCAAGAGAAAAATGTTAATTTTCTTGCTAAAATTTAGTCTTTTTATGTAGTTATTCTAATGCATGATAATACCTTAAGCATATTGTTTAAAATATTACATATAGGTAACCATATATCTGCTCTGTATAATTCTTATACTCATTATATAATTTAACTTTAACTTTATATATTTAAAAGAAAAGAAAATGTAAAATAGCAAGGACAAATAAATATACTTAATTTAATTGTTTTAAAACATATTTTTCCTAAGCTGAAAACATTGAGCACCTACTGTTCTAGATTTATTACTTATTTACTGGAGATTATTTGCCTGAGAGAATATTTATCTTGGTTTGACTCTTTCCAACATCAGAAGTAAGAGCTAATACAGACAAAACAAAAGCCTATTAAGGACAGCAAATTCTGAACAAAGGAGTTGTAACTAACAGTTACTCTTAGCTGCTGAAATTCAAAGTAAGGCTGATTAAATTTGAGTTTATTGATTCTGAAATAATTTTCCATTAGATATGAATCAAGATGGAAATTAAGGAAGAACATTTCTTAGTTTTTAGAGTTCCTATATATGATGGTTTTTATTTTAAAGAGGAGACAGAAATGACTCTCCTGTTTCATTTTGGATCCTTGAGGATCTCAGAGCAGAGTCTTACTGAACATATCACATGGCTCTCCTGTCTTCAGGACCCTTCAACAAATCTAGATTTATCAAATATGCTGGGATATTTGATCCTTTTATTTCTTGTCCTTATGATCAGTTTCTCTGGAAATCAGCCTGCTTCAAAATTAAAAAAAATGAGCATATCATACAATTGTTCATTTAGTGTCAAAATGAGAATTATCTGGTGCAGCCATTTTTAGAGAAAAATTAAGCATTTCAAATAGCATATGACTAGGAGTTTTGTGTTACTCTTAGTTCTGTGTTCTTAAGTTGGGCCTGACATGTCATATGAAGTGCACAGCTGCACTGGCAGCTCTGACTTAGGGGCTGTGGCAGCTGAGATGGGGTTGCCTTTTAGCAGCTAATTAATCTGTGTAGAGTATTTTTGTTAGGACAAAAATTCATTTTTCTCTTCTTACGTTTGGTTCACATTCAGAGTCATCTTTGACACACTAATATTTATTTAATTGTAAGGCAAATAATACTTGTGAATAAAATAATCAAACATTAAGATTCTTGATTGGAAATTTGACTCATAAAATTTCAGCCTCTAGAAATTCCAGGAAAGATTGTGGAAAGGCTTCTGTCAGCCCTTTCCAGATGAGGAGTTGGGAGAGGGAAATTTACTTGTTTTTCTTTAAGAGCATGGCCATTGGTAGTTTCCCCTACTCCAGTAGATGATGCCAAGTCCATGGCCAATATGGGCAGCACCAAATAGACTCAATGAGCTACAGATAAATAGTAAGTAAGTAAATAAATAAAAATGTTAGCCTCATACCATTTTAATGAAATCTCTGGCTATTTTTTGAAGTCACCTTGTATGTATGTATGTATGTATGTATGTATGTATGTGTGTATGTATTTGTGCCTGTATGTTTGCATGTATGTGAGGCTGAGCTTGAGCCTCTGACTCACAAGTCTCTCACCTGTGAGCTGCTGAGATTTTATGCTTGAGCCACCACATGGCTTTGGTAATATTTTTTTATCTAAATCTTTGCATTTTACATAGAAAATAATACATTTTTATGCTGTGGTTCATTAAATTACAAAAATGAAGATTTACTTTCTTTCTATGTGTAACATTGCTGCCAAATTCTATTGGTAGCCATTGCTGAGATTCACTAACTATATTTCCATTACTGTTTTTGGTCTGTTTGCTATGTTGGAGTTGTGTCAAAACCATAAGTTGGTACAATTTTCAAATAAAAGCTGACAACTCTTGGAAATTTTGAAAATTCCCAAACTTGTGTATCAACTCACAGTGGAATGAATTAGTGCAAACACTTGAGATATCCCATCACATTCATTGATCTTCTAAGTCTAACTAACCATTGTTGGACATTACAGTAATGTTTTAACCAAAACAATGCCATTTATTTTTTAAAATAAAACTTATTTCTGTTAAGCTTTGGGGAAAATAGGAAGGTACTTATATACATATATTAAGCCACTTATATACATGTTGTTAATTTTTGTTAATTTCATACAGTGTATTTTGATCCATACTTCTCTTCTTAACTCTTCCCAGATCTATCTCCACCTGTCTTGCCTTTCAAATTTGTGCCCTTTACAACATTTAGCAAGCCATGAACTCCAAGTTGTAATAATGTTTATTTACTTCTAGATGTGGGGCTACCGCAGGTTGACCTACCATGAGTCACACCCTGGAACAAATTGTACTCTTTCATTCTGAAACCATTAACTATCCATAGCTCTCTCATAAGCAATGAAGAGAAGGTTGACTGGCTTCATTTTGTGCAGACAACCACCACTCCCAAATCATATCTTTTCAATGAAGTTAGCTACAAAGTTATTTTTCTCCAAATGTCTGTCTTCCGTGTTGTGAAATTGTTCACTTTTTTATTGGTTATTTTATTTCTTTACATTTCAAATGTTAACCCAGTTAAACCCCTTACTCCCCTCTTTCAGCCCCCTGCTTCTATGAGGGTGCTCCCTCACTGCCCCCTACTCCCTCCTGCCTCAGTGCCTTAGCATTTCCCTAAGCTGAGTGCTGAGTCATCAAGTCTCCACAGGACCAAGGGCCTCCCCTTCCACTGATGCCAGATAAGGCCATCCTCTGCTACACATGCAGCTGGAGCCATGGGTTCCTCCATGTGTACTCTTTGGTTGGTGGTTTAGTACCTGGGAGCTTTAGGGGTTCACTTTTATCTGAACCTGATTTATGTGGTGTGTAACTATGCAGGCAAAGACTCCCATGAGGGTTTAATCTAAAGAAGTCACTCATGTAGACAGAATATATATTTTCTATTTTGAAATAAAAACAATTTTCATTTTAAATTTCATATTACTGCTATTGTTTGAAGTTTTGTGAAAGTTACAAGTCACATTCTCAAAGAAGCTACATGATAATTGTTATACATCACCATGTCCAAATTAAAAGGTTTGGGCTTTTATATTCAAAAGTTTGGCCCTAGAGAAAATGTGTTCAACTGAGATTTTCCTCCATGATATGGTCTTTTCTTGAGTGGCATTGTCTAATTGGCCTATACCTAACTATCTTTTGAAGTTTCCCTAAGCAGAGGAAGGAATTTGTGCTGTTCATTCTACTCCCTCCACATGGAAAGGATGGTGTTACACTCAACCTGTAATTGCTTCTTGAGACACAAGGGAAACACTTCCCCCTTTTAATATTATAGAGACCAAAGTGCTTTTTTAAGAAAGGAGGTCTAAAATCTGAAACAAGGAATGTAAGTCAAAGCTGCTAAGGCAGCTTTAAATTATGTGATTCACACTTACTCCAGATGCTGCTAGACACGGGAGTCCTCCATTTCTCATTAACGTTGCATAGTCCCCTTAGACTTCACACATAGTGGTCACTCACAGGCACATACACATTCATGCAAATGCTATGAACAATCAACGGCTTGCTTCCAACAGTACAAGTCCCAACAGAAGATGCTGAAGAAATCAATCCATTTCAAGGAGATGAGCTGCCATTAAGAACTAGCTATTTCTCTCCTTAATGTAATAAAAATCTTAGAGTACTTGAAATGACTGTTTTTAATAAATTAGATTAATTGCTTTGTGATGTCATATCTGAGTTTATTCTTTTAGGACATCTTACACTTGGGCTAAGTTGTGGCTTTTTTTTTGTTTTTCAGGACAAAATACTGAAATGACAGAATGTTAATTTCTGCTAAGGACTGTGGGAGTGTGCAGAATGCTTAACTTTATAGAGCTGGAGCCTCAGTAATCACATGGAAATAGGTGGTAATATGGTGGTAGTATGTTACAAGTGACTGTCTCCTTGATTATATTATAGTCTATAGCTTAGTCTTTCATATTCCTTTGTTTGCAATGTTTCATGATTATCTAGTAGTTTATACACATGGTCATTTGTGCAACCATTTATGAATACTCAGAATAGGCTTGTCTTCTGTTCTAGTTCAGAGACATAAGGCTTGGCCAGGCAGTTGAAAATCCACTGGTTTTATCCAAAGAGTATAAAAATTCCTATTCTTTACAGAAAACAAACAGGAAAGGGGGGGCTGAATAATTAAATGTTACTACACTAAAAAACTTCTCTTCTATTAACCAAAATCCTTAATATATGGCACCTTTAATCCTTACGTTTGATGCTTTTTATGTTTTGCTTGTATCTATTCACCCATTTCCTATTACTCTATCGACTTTTTGTTACCTTATCTACCACATCCTCCACCTTCCAGCTCGTCTTTATCAAGAGATCATATTTGTACAACATGTGAAGAGAAAAAATTACCTTTGCAATAATAAATATGAATCTAAGTGAATTTTGTATACTACTTCTCTCAGTAGTTGAAAAACACTATGTATGGTGTTAAAGTTATTTTGATTGAAAGAGAACATAATGTCTGTGACAATTAGGATCCCATGCATCTTCATTCATTGTGGCCATTTTGTATTCATGCTTCTGATACAAAGGCAGTGCTCATTTTACAAAATTTAAAATATATTCATCCTTAAAAATGTGTAAAAATCCAACAAGGCAGTGGTTAATTACTAAATGGTACTTTTCCAATAAGGAATAGCTAGAAATAAAAATTAAATTTATAGATTTTGAAGTGGACAGGAGTTAATATGTTGTCTGATTTTCCTTAAAAGAAGATGTCATCATGTCTATAGCCACTATTGCATAGTGGGGTGATGGTAGACACTTTAGAGTGCAGGGGATAAATGGTTCATCAGGACCCCCGTTTCTACTCTGAAGTGGACAGTATGCAGAAGAACACATCCATGTAAGTATTATAAGATGCTGCAGGAGACACAGATCAAAAGTAGATTTACTCTGGAGTCAAGTGCGCAGTTTATATTTGATATGAGAGGAGATTTTTGATAATGTTTCTTAAATTACTATGATTTTCATGAGAGTAGCATTTTAGGTAATTTTTAAGGTAATAAAAAATTTTTAGATATAGAAACTAAAGACTTGCTAAGTAAGATTCAGGGAAGTTTTCCTTAAATGAATTCCTTTTAGAAATTAAATACAAAAAAAAGATGAGATATAATCTACTTCATATATTAAAATATTGAAAGCATATATCATGCTCTTAAAATTATAATGATAAGAACAATAAAGCCACTAGAAAGTAACTGAATAATCATAAATTTTACAAAAATTTTGTAATGAGCAAAATCTTTCAAAAATAGATTTCTCTGCATGTTAATGAACCAATTGACTAATTGCATTGTTGAACTAAGAGGTATACCACTGTACTTTAAAATTTTCTAGTGAAGAAGCTATTTTGGAGGTTTACTTTTGAGAATGCATCCTATAAAAAGGAAAGACCTCCCCTTGTAGCTTCTTAACATCATTCAAATGTACTTTTGTAAATTGCACTCTTCCTGGAAGTATTAAAATAATCTACTGATTCTGATTCTAGTTACAGCTGTCACTTAATCTATTTCTGATAAAGTGTCATAAGTGTGACTTTGTTCTTCTTCTCAGTTTAAAACTGCACAATATTAGTGAAATGTTTAGACAAGAAAACGTATGAAGGAAGAGTACGTTAAAATAAATGCAACGTTCTATAATTTTATGTTGTCTCTGCAAATAGTTTAAAAATAAAGGAGAATAAAATTACTCATTTGACATTTCAGACTATTGAAATAAGCCTTGATCATACCTATAGTTATGTACTCCCACGGTCTACTGTAAAAAAAATCTTTATCAAATTGTTGGAATCTATCATAACAGCCACAAGAACTAGATTCGCTACTTTTTCAGCACACTTTTCTCCTGTGTTTGCTACTTTTATAGCATGCTTTTCTCCTGTATGTATTTCTGATGCCCATCATCAGTACACAGACAAACCAATTTTAGAATATAGGTTCGAGAATACATCCCAAAACCAGGGGAACTAAGATGATTACCAATGGTAAATGGTGATACACATGCAAAATGCTCATTTATCTCCCCAAATATTTCAAAGCATTTGGACAACTGGTATAAAAGGGTTAAAGATCACATTTACTTTCTTTCTGTGGCTTCTTTTAAGTTTAATAGAACTTTTAATATTATACATTGCTGCTTCATGGGCAATTACAATATTAGCAATTTATGAATATAGTGTCCTTTATGCCTGAAGGCTTTGATAGCCTAGAAGAGGGAACTAAGGGAACTCAACATGTGTATGGTGCCTGTCCACACTTCAGCACCTGCACTCTACAGAGTGACTAAGTGTGGCTTGTATTCAGACAGAGCTGTCCTCTGAGCTCAGAGAATGTCCTCAGAGGTGTTCTGCACACAGGCATGGTGATGATAGTAAAGCAAGAACTCTAATTACAAAGAGCTGCAGCTTGAAATCTGATACATTTTAATTTTCTTTTGATGTGAAGCAGTTGCTATTGCTTCTCAAAACAGCTTTATAAGCTAGATTGCTTGCTCATTTGGTTGACTATTACATACACAGAGCAATGTCTTGGTGATACATTGAGAACCTGAAGGAGAAAAGTAGACTGGAATCATTTGGAGCACGTCAGAGATTTCTAGAAGTTACACACATTTATGCCAGAGATTCCCAGGAAACGGGACTAATGCACAAACTGAGCTGATCTCACCCTACTGTTCCTCTGCCCCAAGGGATGAGTCTAGAAGAGACATGATCTGATGAGTAAAACATCCTTTCACAAATCATCCCTGTGGTGCTCCTTCTTGGATTGCCAGCCTTTCGCCAGGCAGCGGCACAGTACACCTAAACCATCTCATTAAGTCCCATCAGAGCTGATGGGCTCTGTCCTTTCGCACCACCAAATTGAACTGGTTGTCATTTTCAAAGTGCGGAAGGTGAGCTGCATCGGTGGAAACGAAATGAGCCAGAAGTGGGCAGGAGAAAAGGCTGAAAAACAGAACAAAAGCAAACAACAAACACTCTCATCGTGTTTCTCAGGAAGCACGATCATTGTGATTAGAATGTGGTAATGCTTGTTTGGAAAACGTGTCTTAGTACAGCGTTCTGCTTAGTCAGATCGCAGGTTTCAAAGCAAGCTTGTCTTAGGGACAGCATGGCACCTGGTTGCAGATGAATGTTTTTCTTAGGCTGATTTTAACTAAAAATTCAGAATGTTACTCAGTGTGTTCTAAATAGTGAGTATTTTCATGATAACAATTTTAGTTGTTTTAAATAAGATTAATTCATATGTCATTTTACTGATGGAGAATTTCAGAGACTTGGTGTCATATTTTCAGTGCTGCAACAGACTATTATCAGTTAGGGACAGAGTATCTTTTATTTTAATATATCTCTTTTGAAAACAATTGTTTTGTTAAACTTTTCTAAAATTCCCTGGGGGACAAAGATTATATCAGATTTTTGGTTTCATGGAGAAAAAATTTTAAGTGTTTCTGTTTTATGAGATCTGTCCCTCTTCTGATACCTTTCCATCTTAGATTTTTATAAAAGTTGCATAAAGAGGTGGCATTAAAGATATAAATTTCAAAATTTCTAGTGTGGCCATTCTTGATTCTATCCTAACACAAAACATCTGACCAAAATTTCCATTTACTGTGTAATAAATCCATTTTCCTTCAAAGTATATTGTGAATGTAAAAATGAAAATAGACATTTATATGCAGCCTGAGCTAGGAAAGGTGCTGATGCTATAATTAATATTGCACCATAATATCTTTTTAATCTATCATGCTGCCTTTTGCCCTTTATCTTATGTCAGAAAGGAGTGTAATGAATGAGTGTGTCGGTGGCTATCAGCTCGAATTTGGTGAAAAGTGCGGCAACATGACATTTAATGTGATTAAGCCAGATATATATTCAAGTTTATTGGCTTTCACACAATCGAATATATAGCCAATGACGATAAAAACTTCAGCTCTTTAAGAAGGAAATTTCTTGAATTTATTTTAAAACTCAATTTGAATAAAGGACATTTGATTATATGTAAGATTCAACACGATTCTCAGCTTCTGTCATGCTTTCTATGGTGGCAAACACAGGAAAACGCCAGAATAGCCAACATCTTAGGAGAAAAACCAGGGTTTATTATTAAATCAGAGAAGAATTGGCATGAATCTGACTTGAGACAGCTGCTTACAGGATTAGTGTAGAATGTCTTTTCAAGTCCTAAGAATATTTTTCTTTCCTTTTTATATCAGAAGGGGGCGCTAGTGGTCCATTTTAATAACAGCAGAGCATTTCTTTTGTTATGTGACATTTGATAATAAATAAATATTATTTTCTGTTTAATGTTGAGATAATTGCATGAAAAATTAAGATTGTAACTATTTATTATTAAAAAGTTAAATAATTAAAACTTTGTAGGCAAATATAATTTTTATGTCTCTTTTCATTTATGGATCTAGCACAAAATTAGGAAGTCCTGTTGTAGCCCAACTACAGTGTCAGTTCTTGTTGTTTAATGCTCATGCTAATGATTATGCTGAACGGGTGAGGTGATTTTATGCACAGGCACACACACATGTATTTAGTGAAGTATATACATTTTAATCTTTCACCAACCTGTAGTCAACACTCAAAACGAAAGAACCTTATTATTTATATAACTTGTTGGATCAGTATTTATTTTCAACATGAATTGTGACTTAAACTGAATTAGCATAATCCATTATCTCGTAATTTCCAGTTTGATTAAATGGCTGGTGCGTGTGCACACTTAGTGGGATGATTGTGCTGTGCATCCTTGCAGCTATTAAAAGACGAACTGTGAGTCTGGGGTTAGCTTGCTTCCGGGCCAGCGTCTCTGCGTCCAGATCATCTGCTTTGATACTTGTAACTGGGTAATGTGGTTTTATAATTCCACCGATAGCGTAATTGAGAATTTCGGAGATATTCCAGAGATAGGAAAACCGTCTTCAGGCTGGGTATAGCAAGCAAGGATGGGGAGGAGGGCAGATGTAGGCTGGCAGCCTCCTTGCTTACAGACAGTACTTGTTCTGAATTTAGCAAGACTCCTTTTCTCCCTGCCCGGAGCTCTTCCATGTAAACGTTAAGATGTTGAGACATGCATTATGTTTTACATTTTCTGTTAAGTTTTGCAGAAAATCATATGGCTAAGTAGTCCTTGTATTATAATGGGAAAAGGTGTGAGGCAAAACCTTCCAAAAATGAAACCCACTTGTCAGCTCAAATTTGACATGTTTTATTACATAGTAAAACCTGTCAGCTAAAATTTTAAAGATTTACACCTAAGTTGTGACTGAAAACAGGTACCTGTCCTTTCAAAACAGGTATTGTGTGAATATCCATGGAAATTTGGGGACCATGTGCTTGTGGAGCTAGCTAGTGTTCTTGCAAAGCGAATTTTAAAATTTAAGTAACTTCCTGCTATTTAAAAAGTACAGAGATGTGGGAGCGTGAAGCCTAGGTGCTGTGCGTGTTCACAGAATCTGACGCTTACGGCTGACTCTGCTTACTCGGTCAACTCACACTGTCTCAAGACCGTGGTGACTAGATTTAATGCAAGGCTTATTATTCGATGACAAAATGTAATATCTTAACCATTCTCAATCATTAATAATTTACGAATAGTAAAGTATTTAATTCAGATTTTTTTGTAATAGAAGATTTAAATTTTTATTCTTTCAAAGATGAAAATATTCCGAGTTTCTGAAATTCACTCACACAGTTTGAATATTTTTTTCTAGAAGGAAAAAAAAGACCGTGGTTCGGAAGAAAATTATTTTTTCTGTGTAGGAATACACACATTTTGTTTTCTTCAGTTTTAAATGGCTGTTATTACTTTTCTCTCCTTTGTACCCTGAATGAGAGATGGGGTAAGATAAGAGTAGGTAATGTAGGGAAGAAAAAGGAAAGGGAGAAAAGTGACGGAAGTGAAAGAAGCAAGAAGAAAGACAGGATAAGAAGTGAAGCAACATGAGCCAGGGAAGAATGCGGCAGTTACAGAGAAAGGAGTTAAGAAAACAACCAAAGAGAAGCCCATATAGGAAAGGCTCTGATGAGCCTGCAGTGGCAGGCTTCTAACTTAGAAAAGTGCGATCCTTGCAGCAGTTTGAAGATAGCACATCGCAGAACTTTCAGAACAGCACGATTTTAAGAAACTGTGTGAGTCAGAGGGTACTTCTGGCATTGAATTTGTGAAAAGGAGGTTTTGCTTTTGTATTGCTCCTCGAATATAAGAGAAAAGCCTATCTCTGCCAACATAGATAAAAAAGCCATCCAATTATTACAACGCCAGCTTTCTCTTTACAAATATCAAGTATAATTAAAGCAAAGAGCTAAATATTATAGAGGAAATAAAATGGAAAATGTTGGCTGTTGGAAATTGGCTTGGTATGGGCTTTGCAGAGGGGTGGTGTTTACTGAGTTGTACCAACTCTGCTTTACGGTTTTAGACAGCATTCAAGGCTGAGTTGTCGATCTGCCTGTTCTGCATTAGTAACCACCACGAAGAATGTATCATCTGCTCAAATATTTTTCCCACCTGGTAATTTTTTTTATCAGCTTCTTCTACAACCAGGCATATTTTGGCTATGAATCGTCATAGACTAAAATCTTCCCAACTTGTGTGTGTGTGTGTGTGTGTGTGTGTGATTTCTGATAGTTCTGTTCATTATTTTTCAATATTTGCTTCAAAGACTGTGGTTAACTTGTATGATCTTTTACCCATGTTTCAGGTAGCTTAAATATCCCCATTCCTTCTTTAAGGCTTAACTAAATATTTCCTTATTTTACCCTTAAGCAAAATGTCGAATTATTGGCAGACAAAACATTCCACTTTCTTGAGTAGAAGGCAGTATCATTTCAGTATTTTGTGTGTTTAAAAAATAATATGCATTCTTTGGCTTTCTGTAAACACTGAGCCCTCACCTGAAACCATACATCATTAGCTAACACAACAGAGAGTGGCTCAGCTGTATTATGCTTTTAGGTTGAGTGGTGCCTATGAATATTTTCTCTTCTATTGGGTGCACCTGAATATTGCCTTTAAAAGTACAAGTCCCAATCATGAAAGTGGAAAATATTCAAGCACTAAACATTGTGTAAGACTATATGTATGTTACCAAAATGAAGAGACCACGGGAGATACACTTAAAGAAAAAGCAAACAGAAATATCTGCGAAGTGGTTATTCTACACATTTTAAAAGACTACAGAAAAATAGCAAGAAAGAAATTTGACAGCCATTTAATGGTTATTCTTCGATGAAGGAACCCATGAGAGAAGCAGAGTAAGTTAAGACACATATTTACAAAAAGTAAGTGTAATGTGGTGTGTACCTTGAACTGGATTTTATTTTTATAACTACAATTTGGAAAACTAAATTATTTTAGAATAAAAAGTCAACTACTTATCTGTATTTGCTAATAGAGATTTTAGGGTGAATCAGTCTTAACTCTAAGAGGACTGGGGCTGTAAATATATTGTTACTGCTCTCAACAAATCAATTTTGCATTATTACCAAAGAAAATAAAGAGTTAAGGTACCTAATATTTCTAATTTTAGTAGGATCTCTCTTTGTGTTAAATCTAAAGAACATTTTACACTGCAGTTTTCTTCTTGCAAGTTTTTGTTCCTATGTCCAGGCAGAGCTCATCTTCGATATAGAGGTTTACACAGAAAAAGGCAACCTTTGCTTTTCTCCTTCAGAATTTTGCTTCCTACAACCCATTGTTTAGGGTTTTCTGTCCTAGGAGATGTGAAAAACTTTGGATTTTCTTAATAGGTCTGAGTTTAGATAAGTTCTGGCTCAGACGCTGCCCACAGCATCCTCCCTCCCATTATCTCATAGATGGAGTTTCCTTTCCTGAGCAATGTGTTGCCAAGATGTGCTGGAGAAACTGACCTCTCTTCCCAGGGAACTGACACTGCTCTCTTATAATGGTTTAATGGGCAATGATGTACAAGGCCTACAATTACAAATCGACTTGGCTGATTTTTCCTAAACATACAGGCAAATGACATTTTAGAATATGAAGTTTTTCCATAATTTAATACATGGTTAGTGAGTTTTTTTGCTCTAACTCATCTTCCCAAGTTTGGTTGGCTGTGAAGAGTGAGTGAACTTTAATCATACACATTTGTCCACAGTGTCTTCGTAAAGAGGAAGCCACTTGCACACTGTTGGTCTTATGAAAAAATGTAAGTGACTGTCTCAGTGGCATTGTGATTAAACACAATGGATTAAACATAATGAATGCATTATTAAGATATTGTGAATTTCCTCTAATGTAGTTCTTATTTATAGGGGTATAGATTTTGTTTAATAAATGAATTCCCAAGTTTGTATGACAGTTTTGAAATTATACTGTGAATATTCTCATCTAAAACAAAATCCAGAGAATAGAGTCACATGGTCATAGACAAGTGAATGGGGCCACTAAATGGATTTCCTCCATTTTCTTAGTTCATCCTGAGACCCAAAGATGAAGGATAGAATAAACGATGTGTACTATGCTGGAGTGCAAGGTGCCACACCATTGCTTAGTTCATTGAAGGATTGAGAATGTGTACTGCCATCGTTGGTTCACATCCGACTCCATGCTACACAAAATGTGCAGTGCCATCATTGGTCCACATCCGACTCTATGCTTCACAAAATTTGATTAACAAGTGGGGAAACATTCTTAAATGCTGATTCATTTGGAAAGGATGAAAATAGAGAACTTTACAAATTAACGAAGAACACAGCATTGCTTACTTGGCAAATGGTGTAGATACGAAAATAATTCACTTTAAAGCTTGATGGTTGATAAAAATGTTTCATCATCACTAACAGATATAAAGTGGATTAAAGCAAAGACGAGAAATGACTTTAAAATTTTAAGGATGGCAGGGATATGAGGATGAGGTAACCCTGCTGGTGCTAGAGTCAAATGACTGGACCACATTGGACAGCACCGCAATAGTCATCCGCACATTCTATCTGTGGGTCTCACAAAGGACATCACTATTCTACTTTTGGGTATGTGTCCTGAGATGTGCTATTACCACTACTCCAGTGTGGTCACATTTTTGTTCAAATTTAAATTAAGTTATAACTAAACAAAACAAGCCAGTTCTTTAGTCACACTGACAGACTGAAGGTGCTCACGAAGCCCAGAACAGACCAATTCCTTTACTGCAGAAAGTTACACAAAAAGAGGTGAAAAGGGTGTTCACTTCAGCATATTATAATGGAAATAATACAAATTATAACTAGTAAATGACATTCAGGGTAGAATGAAAAGGTACATTGTGATATAGCTATACTATGAATGATACACCCATTTAAAATACACCTATCAGAAGTATATTTAATAGCAATAACACTAGAAAATGTATATATTGGTAAAAGGTAATTTTTAATATATTTTTAATTCACGTATATGAGTGTTTTGCTTTCATGTGTGCCTGGGCTTCATGTGTGTCTGGAGCCCAAGGAACTCAGAATAAATCATCAAATCTTCTGGAACTAGACTTACAAATGGTTTTGGGCCATCGTGAATGTTCTGGAAATTGAATATAGGTCCTCTGGAATAGTTCTTAACTGCTGAGCCATCTCTCCAGCCCTAAAAGTTAGCTTTCAGTGTTATCAACTGAGTTAGGGTTTCTATCGTTGTGATAATACATTCTGACCAAAGCAACTTGGGGAGAAAAGTGTTTATCCTAGCTTGCAACTCTCAGGTCACAATTCACACTTCATCTCCAAGAGAAGTCAGGGCAGAGCTTAGGGAAGAAAGAAACCTGGAGGCAGGAACTGAAACTTCCAGGTTCTGGAAGAGCACTGTTGACTGGCTTGCTTTCATTGCTTGCTCTGCCTGCTTTCATATAGCACATTGAATCACAAGTCCAGGGATAGAACTCAGTGTGCATGGCCTTCCTTCATCAATCATTAAGCATCAACAAAGAAAATACAGCACAGGCTTTCCCACAAGCCACAGTAATCAGTGCATGTTCTCAGTTGTGATTCTCTCTTCTCAAATGACTCTAGTTTGCGTCAAGTTGTCATAAACCTAGTCAACATAATTATATTTACTCGTAATTCACCTATTTAAACTAAAATTATCCCACAACATTTATATGCTTTTCTGTTGTTCCCTTTCTCACTCCTTCTTTTATGTCTTAGTTGCTTTTCTTTTGTTGTGAAGAGACACCATGACCAAGGTAACTTTAAAGAAAAACAGTCAACTTGGGGCCTCCTCATAGTTTCAGAATGTTAGTTTGTTTTCATCATGGTAGAAAACAGACAGACATGACATTGGAACAGTGGCTAAAAGCTACTATGAAGGCAGAGAGAGAGAGAGACAGAGAGACAGAGAGACAGAAACAGAGACAGAGAGAGTCAGAGAGAGAGAGAGAGAGAGAGAGAGAGAGAGAGAGAGAGAGAGAGAGAGAGAGAGAGAGAGAGAGAGAGAGAGAGAGAGGTATTAGAGGCTGGCATGGGCTTTTAAAACCTCGAGTTCATCTCGAGTGATATACCTCATCCAATAAATCCATATGTCTTAATGCTTCCTAAAACAGTGCCACTAACTAGGGAGAAAGCATTCAAACACATGAGCCTATTGAGACTATTCTCAATCAAGACACCAAACTTTCTTTTTTATATTTGATGCTTAGACATTTAATTAAGAGATAATTATATTGCTTCCCTCTTTTCTTTTTCTCTTCCTTGCTCTACCATCCAAGTCCCTTTCTTTCGATTCCTTCTTAGCACTTTCAAATTGATAGCCTCTTTCCACCCTGATTAATTTATACATAATCTCTCTGTATGTGTGCATGTTCACAAGTACATGAATACAACTTGCTGGGTCTGTTTTGTGTCTGTTTGTGTATAATATGGTTTTAGGGATGATTACTTTTTATTGGACAAATAGGAATTAGGAAGCTTATCCATGGGGAAGGCTAACTCTCCATTTTCCCAAGTAGTCATCACTTGTCTGTTTTCCTGTTGTATTAGAGTTTCTACAACTTACAGAATGAAGATATGGGGGAATGACTCTTGATAGCTTGTGTGGACTCATGCTTACCTAACTTCCTTATGTGACTCAGGACAAACTGCTTAAGGGATGGTATCACCAGCACTATAGACCCTTCTATAGTAATCAATAATCAAGACAATTCCTCCAGGCCAGTATAAGCTCAACAATTCCTTCATAAAGACTCCCTTCAAGATAACTCTAATTTATATCACACTGACAGTTTAAGCTAAGTAGGGCACACACCTACACACTTGTTTTTCATTGTCTGTGCGTGATAAATAATATACATGTGGTGTTTAACACATTTACATAATTTTTTCCAACTACAGGCTAATGCAAGAGTTCTGAACAAGTTTAATACAGGCCATGACAAACAATAGTGTTCTGAAGCTTAAATGTATTAAATGCCTTTGGGGGCTGGAGAGATGTCTTAGAAGTTAAGAATACATGCAGAGGACCCAAGTTGAGACCAAGTACCCTTGTCTGATAGCTCACACTTAAAACTACTGGCAACTTTCTCTAGGGAGGTCCAATGACTCTGACTTTGTCAGGTCTGTGATCACATGTACTCTGCAGCTAACACTCAAACAGACACGCAGTTAAAAATAAAAATAAACTTTAAACACAGTTTTGATTTATGATACTTTCAACACAGAATAGATTTCTTAAGACACAACTGATTTGTTAGTCAAGAAGAAACTGTGTAAGATGAGTTCTCAATTCTATAATTTTCTAAAGTGTTGAAATATATAGCATGGTGTTTTATTCGGACTAAGAATAATGTATATTCTTAATCCTTAAAATTTAGAAATAATGAACAGTTTGAGATGATACAGAAAGTTTGTTAGTGTTGATTTAAAAAAACTGGACACACTATAGATAAACAAGAACTTTTGTTCTTTTGAGTTCAATGTTTTTCCTTATATAGCAAACTTATTCCTTAAGAAAATGTTAGATATTGGAAGACTATGAATTTATAGTCTGTTTTGTGATAAATGTGTACATTGTCTCCAAAAAGCTCTTTGAGAAGTGTCAGTAATTTATTGACTATGTTTAGAATCAGCCACACTGAGTTTTATATTACATATTATTTGCTTTTATGCTGTGTGTCACTCATGATAAATGCATGACTCTGTTGCTAATAGGACTTTTATCTATAGTTTCTGATTTTGACTCTTCATATCATATATAAAAATGAGTTAAAATGAATAAAAAGTTAGAGTATAAATCTAGAAACCATCTAAATAAACAGATAAGAAAATCATTTTGAACTTGCCATATAAAGTTTTCACAACATGCAAGATACTGCTGTGGGAAGAACTGATGACTTAGACTCAATTATGTTCATAGCACCTTTATCCATAGTAGCCAGAAACTAAGAAACAACTTAGATATCACTTAACCAAAGAATGAATAAAGAAAATGTGGTACATTTATGCAGTGAACTATTACTCAGCTATTAAAAACAATGACACTATGAAATTTGCAGGCAGATGGATAAAACTAGAAAAAAAATCATTGTGAGGTAACTCAGACCCAGAAAGACAAACATGATACGCATTTACTTGTAAGCAGAGATTAACTGTAAAGAATGCTACAATCCAGAAAATTTAAGTAACAAAGAAGGCTCAAGGGGGGATACATGGATTTCCCTGGGAAGGAGAAGTAGAACAGGTGGATTGGGGTGTGTGGGGACAGAAAGAAGAGGGATCCAGTGTAGGGAAAGATGGAGAAAGTATTGGAATTCATGGGGGCTGAAGGCATTCCTAGTGCAATGGAAACTCCCAGAAATATACAAGGGTGACCCTACCAAAGACACCTAGAAACAGGGGAAATGAGCATGAGCTGGCCATATCTTGTATGTACCTAGGCAATACTTCCAGTAGAAGGATTGGGACACCAACCTACCACAAAACCTTTGACCTACAATTTGTCCTGTCTACAATATGTTCTGAAGTAAAAGTAGTACAGAAATTGTGGGAGTCACTAAGTTTTTTCTTTTTCTTTTTCTTAGATATTTTCTTTATTTACATTTCAAATGTTATCCCCTTTCTTGGTTTCCCCTCTGAAAACCCCCTATGCCATCCCCTTCCACCTGCTCACCAACCCACCCAGTCCAACTTCCCTGTCCTGACATTCTCCTATACTGGGGCATCGAGCCTTCACAGGACCAAGGGCCTCTCCTCCTATTGATGTCCCACAAGGTCATCCTCTGCTACATATGTGGCTGGAGCCATGAGTCCCTCCATGTGTACTCTTTGATTGGTGGTTTAGTCCCTGGGAGCTCTGGGGGTACTGGTTGGTTCATATTGTTGTTCCTCCTATAGAACTGCAAACCCCTTCAGCTCCTTCCATCCTTTCTCTAAGTGGATATTAGCCCAGAAGCTTGGAACTCTAAAGCTACAATTCACAGACCACATGAATCTCAAGAAGAAGGAAGACCGAAGTGTGGATACTTCAGTCCTTCTTAGAAGAGGGAACAAAATACCCATGGGATGAGATACAGAGACAAAGTGTGGAGCAGAGACTGAAGGAAAGGCCATCCAGAGACTGCCCTATCTGGGGATCCATTCCACATACAGTTACCAAACCCAGACACTATTGTAAATGCCAAAAAAGTGTTTGCTGCCAGGAGCCTGATATAACTGTCTCCTGAGAAGCTCTACCACTGCCAGTACCTGACAACTACAAAGGTAGATGCTCGCAGACAACCATTTGATTGAGCACAGAGTCCCCAGTGGAGGGTTAGAGAAAGGATAGAGGGAGTGGCTAAATAATAACTGGTCCAACTTGAGGCCAGTGCCTTGAGAGGGAGTCCACCCTTGACATTGCCTGGAGGGCTAATACCTAGAGACTGGATAGCCCAGAGACCTAAGATAGAACAAAACACGCCTGGAGAAAATAAAGAAAGAAATGATTGCCAATAATATTCTGCTCTACCCATAGATAGGAGCCTGGCATAATCGCCATCAAAGAGGCTCCATCCAGGCACTAATAGAAACAGATGCAGAGACCCACAGCCAACCATTAAACAGAACTCAGTGAATTCTACAGAAGAAATTGAGGAAGGACTATAGAAGGCAGTGAGGTCAGGAATACTCAAGAAAACCTACAGAATCAACAAACCTGGACTCATGGGGGTTCATTGAGGTTGAACCAACAATCAGGGAACCTACATGGGTCTAACTAGGCTCTTTGCATATATGTTGCATTGTGTAGCTTAGTAGTTTTGTGGGACTCCTAGTAGAAGGAGAGGGAGCTGTTTATGACACTTTAGCCTGCCTTTGGGTCCCTATCCTCCTACTGGGTTGCCTTGCCCAGTCAGGGGAGATGCCTAGTCTTCTTGTGACTTGATATGTTTTGTTTGGTTGCGATCCCTGGGACTTCTACCCTTTACAGAAAGGAACCAGAGGAGTAGTTGATGGGGGAGGGGAACTTGGAAAAGAAGAGGGAGGGGAAACTCTTTTTGGGATGTAGTATATGTGAAAATAAATTATTAATAATACAAAGAAGAAGCTACAATTCACAGAAGTCACCAGAGAGATATTGAAAAAAAGAGATGGAGGAAATGTTTGTAGTTTTTGATAGAGGAATTGCATCAAGATTTCTTTAGAAATCAAAAAGAAAACAACCTAGCTAAAAATGAACAAATGTTAAAAATCAGGTTTTTCTAAAGGAGATATTATTTTTTAAAAAAACATACAAAATATATTTACTATCACTAGTTGTCAAATAAATCCCAAATGAGATGTAAACCTTAAAAACTGCTGGCCTGAGTCAGGGAGAATATAGACCAAAAAATGTTCTCCTGTATATCTGGTAGATGTTTGAAGCTAAAGAGCAAATTTGGGTGAACTGTAAGGACTTAAGTGATTTTGTATTTTTGTGTCCTCACAAAGGTTTCACACAAATATCCATAGTAACTATATTGACCATAAATATGAACTAGATTTAATTTAAATATGGATTACCACAACAGCTACTAAATACAATGAATAAATATTTATTCAATAAATAGGACCAAGCACTGTCATTTTGTCTTGGCTCATTTTTTATTATTTTTGCCATTATAACTATTTTCCGGTTTTTTTTTTTTTTTTTTTTTTTTTTTTTTTTGGATTTTCGAGACAGGGTTTCTCTGTATAGCTCTGGCTGTCCTGTAGACCAGGCTGGCCTCGAACTAAGAAATCCGCCTGCCTCTGCCTCCCAAGTTCTGGGATTAAAGGTGTGCGCCACTACGCCTGGCCTATAATGATTTTCCAATCCTGATTAATTCAAATAAATATTGTTTGATCACTGGAGACTGGAGACCAGGCTGGCCTCAAACTCACAAAGATCCACCTGCATCTGTCAAACCAAGTGCTAGGCTTAAGTGCTTTTCTTAAAGTCAGGCTTTTTCTACTTTTAAAAATTCAAGTATAGAAATCTAAGTCTATTTGATTGCTTTAAAGTGTCTCTATAATGTATTCACGCTGAATGGTGAGTGTATTTCTAGTACTGCATCATTCTCAGTCTGCCCTTAAATTTCTCTTCAGTCCCCAAACCTGACAACATAAAGGGAGAAAAGGGATGACAGGGAAGGTCCCCGGCCTGTATTCATCTTCCATAGAAAACAGAAACCAAATCATTGTTTTGGGGTTTTACAACTTCTAACAAAGATACATAATCAGTTTTGTAATATTGTTACTTCATCATGTTGAACCTAATCAAAAAATAACTTCTAATTCTTGATTATAGCTTCTCAAAATATACGATATAATTATTGCTGTGAGAGATTATATCCTAAGTCCTTGTTTTATACCAATTCAAACTCTTTTTTTGTGTTAGTTTGCTTGGAGTTCTAGAACAATTTTTAGAACAGAAGTGTAATTTGGGGGACAAAGTCATAGAGAGTACATGCTTTGAATCACTATTAATAAACATGATCATATTTTGAGCATATTACATTTTGTTTTCAAACTTCAACATCTTTACAAGCCTTGTTCCTTGAAGTGTGAATGTTTGGGGGAGGGGTTATTTTGTTTGTTTTATCTAGTTCTCCTCCACCCCACACAATTCTGCTGCATTGGCGTGTAGACAGCCCTTCTTACTTTTACACATGTGTCTATACATTATTTACCTCCTTGCTCTGCCCAGATCCTTTCTTTGCAAAAATAGTTACATGAAATAGGGAGTACTTCTACCCTGAGACACAAAGCATACATAAAGTACCTGTACAAAATGAGTAAATTGATCAAATTAAACCACCTCACTTCAGAGTTAAAGACTACTTGTAATGTGAGGGAGTAGGTAATGGAGTTGGAACAAAGAGTGTCAACAACAGGAAAGATACATATTCTCT
>NW_022196914.1:41544204-41571809 GCF_008632895.1 Mastomys coucha | reverse complement strand
TTGTTATTGTTGTTTAAAAAGATTTCTGGCAAAAGTTATACCTCTACACTGAGAAGTGTTTTTTGAGACTCCAAGGGTCACATGCATGCATTTCAATTTTTTAAAACTCACTTTATATCCAGATCACTGTCCCCCCTCTCGGTTACCCTCCACTTCTCCTTTGAAAGAATGAAGCCCCCCCCCCATCTCTCCTACCCTGGCATATCAAGCTTCTGCAGCGATAGGCAGTTCTCCCACTGAGGCCAGAAAAGACAGCCAAGTTAGATGATCAGATTCCATAGACAGGCAACAGCTTTAAGGATAGGCCATGCTCTGGGCTGCATGTATACTGAGCTGCACATGTACTACTTATGCCGAAAAGGGAATAGAGGTGGGGGAGTAGGGAGAGGAGGGAGGCTAGGTCTAGCCTGTGTATGCTCTTTGTTTACTGGTTCAGTCTCTGAGAGCCCCAAGGGTCCCAGTTAGTTGACACTGTTAGTCTTCCTGTTCAGTTCCAATCTCCCTCAGGGCTCTCAATCCTTCCTCCTATTCTTCTATAACAGTCTGCAAGCTCCATCCACTGTTTGGATATGGGTGTCTGCATCCCTCTGAGTCAGCTGCTGGTGAAGTTTCTCAGAAGACAGGCATGCTAGACTCCTGTCTGCAAGTATAACAGCGTGTCAGGGATTGGTGCTTACTCATGGGATGGGTCTCTGATTGGGCCAGTTATTGCTTAGGAATTCCCTCAGTCTCTGCTCTATCCCCTGTTCTTGCATTTCTTGCAGACAAGATAAATTTTGTATCAAGAGTTTTGTGTGTTGGTTGGTGTCCCTATTGCTCCACTGGGGTTCCTGACTGGTGGCCACTTCGGGTTTCATATCCCTACTTCTGTGAGTCTCATCTAATTGATTCTTGAGAGCCTCCTTTATCCAAGGTCTCTGGAAAGTTCTCAAGATATCCCCACTCCCTCGGCAACTACAGGTTCCTTTATCTTCATGGCCATCTAGCCATCTTTTCTGTATCTCCACACATGATCCCGATCCCCATTATTCCCCTCCCCATCCCCTCTTCCACCCAGTACCCTCCCTCTCTCTGCGTCCTAAGACTTATTCCCCTTACTGAATGAGCTTCAAGCATCCTAGCTCAGGCTTTCCTTCTTGTTGAGATTCTTTGGTTCTGTGGAATACAGCATGGGTATCCTGTATTTTATGGCTAATATCCACTGATAATCAAGTACATACCATTCATGTCCTTTTGGGTCTGGGTTACTTCATTCAGGATGATATTTTCAAGTTTCCTTCATTTGCCTGCAAAATGCATGATGTCTTGGTTTTTAATAACTGAATAGTATCCCATTGTGTAGATGTGCCACATTTTCTTTATCCATTCTTCAGTTGAAGGATATTTAGGCTGTTTCCAGTTTCTGGTTATTATAAATAAAACTGCTATCAACATAGTTTAGCAAGTGTCCCTGTTGTGTAGTGGGGCATGTTTTCTGTATATGTCTAGGAGTGGTATAGCTGGGTCTTGTGGTAGAACTATTCTCAGTTTTCTGAGAAGGTGTCAAATTGTTTCAAAGTGGCTGTTTAAGTTTCCACTTATCCTGGCAATGAAGGAGTGTTCCCCTTGCTCCACATCCTTGCCAGCATGTGCTTTCACTTGAGTTTTATCTTAGCCATTCTGATTGGTGTAGGATGGAATCTCATTGTCATTTTGACTTGCATTTCCATTATGACTGAGTATTTTGAAAAATTTTAAAGGTGTTTCTTAAAGAAATCTGTTAAACAGAGATTCATCTGTTGAGAATTTTCTGTGTAGTTCTGTAGCCCAATTTTTAATTGGATTATTTGGGTTGTTGTTGTCCAGCTTCTTGAGCTCTTTATAAATTGTGAATATTAGTCTTCTTTCAGCTGTAGGGTTGGTGAAGATATTTTCCCACTGTGTAGGCTGTCATTTTCTCCTATTGGCAGTGTCCTCTGCCTTACAGAAAGAAGCTTTTCAGTTTGATGAAGTCCCATTGATATATTGTTGATATTAGAGCCTGAGCCACTGGTGTTCTGTTCAGGATGTAGTCTCCTGTACCAATAAGTTCAAGGTTATTCCCAACTTTTTGATTAGTAACTTTAGTGTACTTAGATTTATGTTGAGGTCTTTGACCCACTTGGACTTGTGTTTTGTGCAGGGTGATAAATAGGGATCTATTTGCATTCTTCTTCATGTAGAAATCCAGTTAGACCAGTACCATTTGTTGAAGATGCTTTCTCTTTTCCACTGTATGGCTGTGAATTCTTTGTCAAAAATCAAGTATCTATGGGTATGTGGATATATGTCTCGGTCTTTGTTTAAACTCCATTGATCAGCTTGTGTGATCTTATGCCAGTACCATACAGGTTTTATTACTATTACTCTGTGGTGAAGCTTGAGGCCAGGAATAGTGATACTTTTAGAACTTATTTTATTGTTCAGGATTATTTTGGATATCCTGGGTTTTTTGTTTTTTTTTCATATGAAGTTGAGAATTTTTCTTTCAAGGTCTGTAAAATATTTGTGTTGAAATTTTGATGGGAATTGCATTGAATCTGTAAACTGGTTTTGATAAGATGGTAATTTTCAATGTTAATCCATCAGATCCACAAGCATGGGAGATTTTTCTATCTTTTTGGGTTTTTTTGTTTTGTTTTGTTTTTTGATACAGGGTTTCTCTGTATAGTCCTGGCTGTCCCTGAACTCACTCTGTAGACCAGGCTGGCCTCGAACTCAGAAATCTGCCTGCCTCTGCCTCCCAAGTGCTGCGATTAAACTCATGAGCCACCATTGCTAGGCTTTTTCTATCTTTTGAAATCTTCTTCAATTTCTTTTTTTGGTGACTTGAAATTGATGTCTTTCACTTGTTTTGTTAGAGTTACACCAAGATATTTTATATTATTCATGGCTATTATAAAGTATGTCCTTTCCATAATTCTTAACATATTGTTTTTATAAAGGAAGACTACTGATTTTTTTTTAAGTTAATTTCGTATCCAGCCACTTTGATGAAGGCATTTTTCAGTTGTAAGAGTTCTCTTGTAGAATTTTGGGGGTTACTTATGTATACTGTCATATCATTCACAAATAGTGATACTTTAACTTTTTCTTTCTGATTTGTATCTCCATGATCTCCTTCAGTTGTCTTATTATTCTAGCTAGAACATTAAGTACTATATTGAATACATAGTGATAGAGTGGGCAGTCTTGCCCCTGATTTTGGTGTGATTGCTTCAAGTTTCTCTCCATTTAACTTGATGTTGGCTATTGGTGTTGGATTTTGCCAAAGGCTTTATCAGAATCTAATGAGATAATTATGGGATTTTTTTTCTTTTAGTTTGTTTATATGGTGGATTACTCTGATGGATTTTTGTATATTGAAACACCTTTTATTCCTGGGATGAAGCCTACTTGATCATGTTAGGTGATTTTGTTTTTTTGATGTGTTCCTGGATTCAGTTTTAGAGTTTTTTATTGAGTATTTTGCATCAATTTCTTCATTGAAATTTGTCTGAAAGTATCTTTCTTTATTAAGTCTTTGTGTTGTTTAGGTATCAAGGTTAAAGTGGCCTCATAGGATGAGTTTGGTAGTGTCCTCTTTGCTTCTATTTTGTGTAATAGTTTGTAGAGTATTGGTATTAGTTCTTCTTTCAAAGTTTGGTATTCTGCACTAATACCATCTGGCCCTGGGCTTATTTTTGGCTGGAAGACTTTTAATGACTGCTTCTGTTTCCCTAGGGTTCATAGGACTATTTAAATAGTTTATCTGATCTTGATTTAACTTTGGCAGTGGTATCTGTATAGAAAATTGTACATTTCATTGAGATTTTTACAGTTTTGAATAAGTACAGGCTTTTGAAGTAAGGCATAATGATTCTTTGAATTTCCTCATTGTATGTTATGTCTCCCTTTTCATTTCTGATTTTATTTCGATGTCTCTCTGTCTCTCGCTTAGTTTGGTAAGGGTTTGTCTACCTTGTTGTTTTTCTCAAAGAACTAGCTCTTGGTTTCATTGATTATTTTATTTGACTCTCAGTGATTGATTTCAGCCCCAATTTTGATTATTTCCTGCCTTCTACTCCTCTTTGTTGTGGTTGCCTCTTTTTTCTTCTGGAGCTTTCAGGTGTGCTTTTAAATTGCTGGTATGGGAACTTTCTAATTTCTTTTTGGAGGCTTCCAGATAAGTTCAGCAGAGGTGACAGAATAATCACAATTGTATTTCTGGTAATTGCTTTCCTTAATGTAATCTTGTGTGTACTGTATTTTTGTTTTAGTTGTGGTCTTTTGTTTGTGTGGCACCATGGAAATAAGTTTAGCCTAAGATGTTCTTCAAGGTTGCTGTTTTCTCTGAGCAGGTTCTTTATGCAGTCATGCCATTACTCCTTATGATCCTTGAGCACTTCTATGGGTCTGTGTCTCACTGTTTCAATTCTTTCAACAATGTTTGATGGTAGGTATTTAAAGGTTGAATAAATTCTTAGTGATTAATGGATGGATGTAGAGATATGGGCTAAATTAATAGATCAATGTTCCCTGGGAGCTGATAAAAAGCAGAGCTAGTTGATGCAGTAGATTTTGGAAACTAGACTTTAGATAGTTGATTGTCTAGCCAACTAGACCTGCCAATATTTTCTATGAAGATAATAGTGGCTGCATCTTTCACTAATATTTATTTTAATCATTCTTTCTGCTTAGCAAGAAATTGCCCTGCATGAGTTCTCCTTGCCTACTTCAGATCTTCACCTTTCTATCTTGAGGTATATTCTATTCTTTTTTTTTTAAAGATTTATTTATTTATTTATTTTATGTATGTGAGTACACTGTAGCTGTACAGATAGTTGTCAGCCTTCATGTGGTTATTGGGAGTTGAATTTTGAGGACCTCTGCTCGCTCCGCTCAGCCCCACTCACTCAGTCCCTGCTTGCTCCAGCCCAATGATTTATTTATTATTATATATAAGTACGTGGTAGCTGACTTCAGACACACCAGAAGAGGGTGTCAGATCTCATTACGGGTGGTTGTGGGCCACCATGTGGTTGCTGGGATTTGAACTAAGGACATTCAGAAGAGCAGTCAGTGCTCTTACCTGTGGGAAATGAGTAGGAAGTGACAGAGAAGAAGAATACACACCTCATGATTCTGTTACTTAGCAGAACAGTTCCATGGCATTTGCCTTGTCGCTGAAGTTTTGCATCACTGGGACCCAGGTTCTCATAATGATCATGTTGACCTCTTCTTTATCATTCTTCTCCTTTTCCTGTCTCCATACTCCTACTGGAGTGCTTCTTTGGATTATGTTTCAAATAAAGCATGTAGATCTCAACTTTCCTCTAAAGTTCAACTTTAGAAGGAATTGAAGCTAATTACTATTTTAAAGGGAAAAAAAAGCAAAGAAAATTACTGTTCAACTGTCCCATAGACTCTCTGAACATTTATAATCTTCTCAGATCAAGTTTTATTTGGTAATTTTGTGTGTCTGAGCTCCCTTGTGTTAATGCTGTGTGTAAGTAATTATCCTTTATCACCTGGGTTACTAATGTCTTTGCAATATATTAAATTTTATGTATACCAATATTAGAATATTCACTGTTAAGAAAAATTACTCACTTAAAAAGTATAAACAATGTACTTTGTTATTTAAGACAGTTGAAATGTAAGGATTAGAGATTTAATTGTACTATATTTCTTGACAGTAAATCTTAAACCACTAATATCTGTTCACATTTTATACAGCTCTGGCCTTATGTATGCATGTGCAGTAATTTTTTATTCAAAATTGAGCATATGCCTTACTATATTCTGAATATAAGTGAAATAAATTGGGAGAATAGCACAAAATAACCTCTAAAAACAGATATAGATGTTTCAATGGTTTTCCAAGCTTACTTTTTAAATTTTCTCCTCAATATATGATTTTTTATTTTATTTTTCTTTTAAGATACTTGTTGGCTCATTCTGTTGCTGTGATTAACAGCTGATCAAAATCAACTTAGGGGAGGAGAGGTCATAGTCCATAACTGTGGAAAGTTACAATAGGAACTCAAGGCAAAACTTGAAGCAGAAACTATGGAGATGAGTGTTGCTTGCTGGCCCATTTACAGGCCAGCTCTGAAGTTTATACTTAACTGGCTTTCTTATACACTCTAAGACCTGCCTAGTGATGTATTTATAAAAAGATTAAAAAAGGGGATATGTTCTATGGAGGTGTAGTTAGTTATGGGGATGTGGGCGCCTTAGCAGGCTCATGCTGAGACATTACTTACTCCTGAAGGACCAGACAAAAGATGGTATAGTATAGAATAGGGTTTATTCAGGGCATGGTCAGGAGAGTTAAGAGAGTAGTAAAGCAAGAGAGAGAGAGAGAGAGAGAGAGAGAGAGAGAGAGAGAGAGAGAGAACAAAAGAGAAGAGAAGAGAAGAGAAGAGAAGAGAAGAGAATTAGAGGAGTAGAGGCCAGCCATGAGCTCATAGACAGAGAGGGGAGAAAGGATGACAGGACAGTACAGGGGCAGGAAGGCTGAGCAAGAGCAAGTGATCCCTTTTATAGTGAGTCAGGCATACCTGCCTTTTGCCAGGTAAGTGTGGGGTAGAGCTTAGACAGAATGCTATCACCTGGGAATGGTACCCACAATATGTTGGGTCCTTCCACATCAATTAATAATAAAGGCAATCTTCTAGAGATGTGTCCACGGGCCAGTCTGAGCTAGACACTTCCTCAGCTGAGGCTTTTCTCTCAGATAAAAGTCAACATATGGAAAGTGAAAGCAGAACCCACTTGAAATTTTCTCCACGAAGTGAGTTGAAGAAAAAAGGTAGATTTACTTTTCTGAATAAACTCTTGTTTTAGTTCTGTATATTCTACTTTTGTAACAATTTAAAGACATTTATAAAATATAATCTGAAGACATATTATGTTTCTTGTATAACAGCTTTAATAAACTATACAAACTCCTCTTTATTTAGTGATATGACTGCTTCTTGATTGGATTTGAGGTGTGTGGACTGGAGACAACCCATGCTTGGTGTTGTAAACCTCACCAAAAGCTCACGGTTGTGGCGGTCATAGGCCCTAGGGACAAAGATGTTATTGTTTTTGTGAAGTGTCACATTGTCAAATTGTCTTCCACATATTTAGATTTATGTCTATAGATCTGTTTTTTTCAGTCTTGGTCAGAAAAGCTTCCTTTTGCAGTGGACATAAAGAGACACAACAGATCAAAGTCTTGAGAATGACTGCTGACAGTATAGCCCTAAATGGGAGGGACATCTGTATCACCCCTGCCAACTCTCTTTCGGAGGCTTAGGGAATATAACGGGAGGCAGGTCAGAAAAAAATAAAAGAGCTCAACATTGAGGAGGAATGCTGTGAAATGCTCGCTTCTGGACATGATTGTGGCAGTTGTGGTTCCCTACTGTGAGAGTTTGAATATGAATCTCTCCCACAGGGTCATATATTTGAATGCTTAGAAAGTAGGAAGTAGGAAGAGTTGAAAGGGTTAGGCTGAGGGGTGTGGCCTTCTTGGAGGAACTGAGTCCCTGGGGTTTGATTTGCATTTCCCTGAAACAACTTTTCTTGCCTAGAAACTGCCGATAGCCCCCATAGCCTGGAGACACCCTTATGACACCCTCCCTGGTCCCTGCTGGAATTTTGACTGACTTGATTTACTTGGAAACTTCTGGGGCTTTGGTACTTCAAAAACCTACACCAGGGATAGGTTTTCTCTCTTTCTGCTTTCTGTGGTTCAGTCCTAGAACTCTCAGCTACTTCTCAAGCACTATGGTGGTCTGTATACTGCCATACTGAGTGTCAGATGATAATGGACTAAGCCTCTGAATCTAGGCACACTCTCAATTAACTGTATAAGAATTGCCTTGGTAATGGTGTCTCTTTACAGCGACTAAAACACCTACATATGACCTGTATAAGATCAAGTCAGGGGTTTGGTTTTGTTGTTTTTGTTTGTTTCTTTGTTTTTTGGAGGGGAAACTGGGAATGGAGAAATTCGCATGTAAATAAAGAAAATATCTAAAAAAAAAAAAAAGAAAATACTAGTAGTGATATATTATTTTGAAGTATACAGTTAATATGTTTGGAGTTATTTAAAATTTATATTGAGAAAAATATATTTTCACTATTGCTGTAGATGAGCATCTACATAAGACTGTTAAATTGATTGTTGCTTTATATCAAACAACTTTTATAATTCTTATTGTTATAATATTTTATAAATTTTAAGGAATAAAAAAAAGATATTGTAGGTATTGAAGGGGTCTCTGGGAAAAGTGGGGGTACAAAAGGGAAACAAGAATGTGATTTAATCTATTTACTCAAAATATGTTTTTAAATGTTAATAAATTCAGATAAATTGAAATCATGTAACTTTTCTCATCATAATGCAATAAAAGTGTAAAAAACAAAAAAAAACCAAAAAAACAACAACAAAAAAAATAAGATCAAGTCAGTCAAAGTTCCAGCAGGGATCAGCGAGTGTCGTCATAAGATTACCCTCTTAGCTAGGAGACTACTGGTATTTTCCAGTCAAAGGAAAGTTGTTTCAGGGAAATGCAAATCAAAACTACTCTAATAGTCCATCTTATACCTGATAGAAGGGTTAAGACCGATAGCACAAGTGACAGCTCATGCTGACAAGGACATGGAACAAGGGGAACAATTGTCCATTGTAAGTGGGAGTGCAAACTTATACAGCCACTGTGGAAGTCAATATGATGATTCCTCAGAAAG
The DNA here is from genome assembly GCF_008632895.1 of Mastomys coucha. Classification (NCBI taxonomy): domain Eukaryota; kingdom Metazoa; phylum Chordata; class Mammalia; order Rodentia; family Muridae; genus Mastomys; species Mastomys coucha. The sequence continues at coordinate 41,563,064 of NW_022196914.1, read as the reverse complement.
ATGGGAAAGATGGGTCAATCAATCTTAAGACTATATCAGTCTTGGGAATATACCCAATGGATTTTCCATCTTACCACATGGACTTTTGCTAAACCATTTAATTGTGGCTTTATTAATTATTGGTAGTCAGCAACCCAAATATCCTTCAACAGAAGAATACATAAAGAAAATGTGGTATATTTACACAATGGAGTATTACTGAGCTTTAAAAAAAATGAGATTATGAGATTTATAGCAAATGAATTGAAATAGACAAAAATCATCCTGAGTGAGGGTGACTCAGACCCAGAAAGACAAATATGGTATGCATTTACTTATAAATGGGTATTAGTCACTAAGCAAAGGATAGCTAAGCCAAAATCCATACCCTTGAGAGGTTAGGTAAAGAGGAAAGTATTGTGGGAAATAATAAAAACAACTAGCAGGCTTCCCCGAGCTACTGCCAGCAACTCTCTGGTGTGGTTCAGTCCCACCAGGCTACTCTTGGCCTGCAAACTCTCCTGCAGGGCCAGAGCTCCATTCCCGTCACTGCCATGCTATCCCCACACAACGACTGTCCACCCCACAGTCAGCTGTCACAACTTTATGCCCATGTAGTCAGCGATCCCACCTTTCAGTAACCCAGTAAATCAAAACTCTAGAAGCTTGTAATTAACAAATCAGACTTATATATCAATAAATTCTCAATTCACAAAGATGCCAATACAATAATTTCAGAACCAACTGATAATGATCAAAACTGCCTACCTAGATTAGACAAATTATGCCCGATTACTTTTATGATATCATAACTACTCCTGTCTGTCTGCTTCTATCTTGGCTTCTCCCCTCCTGAGAAGCTCTGTCTCTGCAACTCTTAGCTCCACCTCCCTTTTCCCTGTCCAATCACAGGACTCCTGCTGCACTAATATTTTAGTATGATTGGACAGGGAAAATCATGTAACAGGAGAGGTCTAGGTGGGGATGCATAGGTCTTGCTAGGAGGGGAAAATAGAATAGATTTTACTGGAGAACTGGGAATAGATGGGGATATAGTTGAGAGTCATTAAGTGGGGAGGTGAATTGGTAGGCTTTTGGGGGGATAGTATGGGAACCTAGTACAGGAGAAATCACCTGCAATCTATGAAGGTCATCCTAATGAGGATTTCTAGTAATGGGGGACATAGAGTCCCAACTGATTATCTCTTTTCCCCTGATGATTCTTTTAGAGGTGGGGGTTGGCTATATTCAGTTGGGTTACTGGCCAAAGGATCCCTGAAAAATCTCCAAAAACCCCAGGCTCCTGACAAGACTCCTTGAAAACTCATAGCATGGCCTCATTGCTGAAAAGAACTCCCCTAACAACTCATTGAACATGAAGAAGTTAAGCTGGTAGCTACATGGAGTCTTTACCCTTAAGTTCTAGTGTTTTGGGTGCAGGAAAAGTACTCTGCCAGCTATCAAAAGAGAAATGTGGGCACCAACTCAGCCACAACTCATTTTCCCTACAACCTGTTCTGCCTACCTACAAAATATGCTAGGGCAATGTTTGTACAAAACTTTTGGGAGTAGACAACCAATGTCTACTAAGGCCAACTCCACATGTAATAAAGAACCCTACCTGATATTGCTATGGTAATCCAGAGCCATAGATTAGATAGTCAAAACACCTAGAGTAAAATAAGTATTAATAAAATGATTCCTAATGAAACTCTTATATACTCACAATCAGTGCCTGATCAGCCATAATCAGAGAGTCTTCCTCTAACAGCAGATAGGAACAGATACAGAGACCTAAAGTCAGATATTAAGCAAAGTATGAGTCTAAGTGAGAGGTTTCCATTAAATCCCTCCTCTCATAGCTTAGAAAATTATTAGAACCAGACTGGACAGAGGACACCAGGAAAACAAGGCCCTCTGAGTCAACTAAGCAAGATGCATATGAACTCACAGAGACTGAAGCAGCAAACACAGGTCCTGTGTGGATCTGTATCAGGTCTTCCCTGTATACATTACAATTTTCAGAGAAGTATTTTTATGGGAATTCTGACTATGAGTGAGTCCCTGTCTGTTTTGGACTCTCCTCCTCACCTTGGATTGCTGTCTTTTTGTTTGTTTGTTTGTTTTTTGTTTTGTTTTTTGTTTGTTTATTTCTGTGCTGTTTCATCTTATTATATTTATTTTGTCATGTTTGTTTTCTCTTGGAAGCCTGCCCTTTTCAAGTGGGTGATAGAAAGGAAGTGGATTTAGAAGGGAGGGGAGGTAGGGAGAAGTTGGGAGGAGTAGAGGGAGAGGAAACAATCAGGATCTATTTTCAATAAAAGAAAAAGAGTAAAAAAGAAGCCTTAGTAATTTATTCATTTTGTGACAATTCTTTGTTAAAAATAAAAATAACTTTCTGATACATAATATACTTTAAAGTATTAGCATATAATTATCATTATTAATGAGTTGCACTGTTACAATTATTTGGAATTACAATTTCCATGATAACTAGGATATTGGCTTACTCTAATTTTTAACTTGTAATTTTTATTTCTCTTGTATTTCTGTTTATTGACTTTTAAACTACAAATAATAACTGTATATTTATAAGTTATAATGTAATATTATGAACCATACACCTGTGGGATGATTAAATATACTTAATTAACATGGCAAGGAATGAAAACTTTCTTTTGATAATGACTTTTCTTCTACCCTTTCATTTTGTTTTTAAATTCAAGCTCTTACTACTTATCTGAAGCCTTGAACTTGTGATCCTCTTGCCTCAGCCTCTTTAATGCCTGGATTACGGGCAGGTTGATCCAGGACCAATTTCTTTTTATTTCCTTCTTTATTTTATGAATTCCATGTATTTTGAAGATAAGAAACCTATTCTATTTGGAAATAAGAGGGCCAGTGAGAGGGAGCAGGGATGAACAGAGGACCAGTGAGAGGGAGTAGGGATGAACAGGGGACCAGTGAGAGGGAGCAGGGATGAACATAGACCAGTGAGAGGGAGCAGGGATGAACGTAGACCAGTGAGAGGGAGCACGGATGAACATAGACCAGTGAGAGGGAGCACGGATGAACATAGACCAGTGAGAGGGAGCAGGGATGAACATAGACCAGTGAGAGGGAGCACGGATGAACATAGACCAGTGAGAGGGAGCAGGGATGAACATAGACCAATGAGTGGGAGCACGGATGAACATAGACCAGTGAGAGGAAGCAGGGATGAACAGAGACAAATGGAAGGTAAACACATGCAAACCACAGTATATGTGTATATGAAATCTGATGGAGAAACTTTTTCTTATCTTTTATAGCTTCCAATTTTGTAGGGTTTTTAATGGTATATGTGAGTGTAGGGTAGGGTTTTTATGTATATGTGAGTGTATCTCTGTGTATATCTCTCTCTCTCTGTGTATGTGTGTCTCTGTCTCTGTTTCCCATGCTTTTGTCTTTCTCTTTGCTATTATTATTATTGTTGCTATTATTATTATTGTTATTATTATTATTATTATTATTATTATTATGGTTTGTTTGATTTTTTGATTGCCCCATTTGTTTTCCATGGAAAGAGAAAGAAATTGTAGTGTTGAATGGTTGGGGAAGTGAGAAGGATCTGAGAGGAGATGAGGAAAACATGGTCATAATATATTGTATTAAAAAACATTTTCAATAGATACTACTACTACTGTTAATGATATTAATAATAGTAAACAACTTTTCACAGAGATAGTTGATTTACACATCAACTTAAAACATGCTGAGTACTAATATCCACTACACTTCTTACAAATGTCTTTACTATCATTGTGTTGGATTTTTAGCTTTTATTATTGAGTTCATTACAAACCATTTTTTTTAGGTGAGTTCATATAATTTTCAAGCTCTGTTTCTACCTTGTTTTGATTTTTGATGGGAATGAGAACAGTGTCTTGCAAACTTCACCCCTTTCTTCATTACATGACAGATTTTTCTTGGCCTCCAGGAAGGTGCGAATATTTTTGAAAGATTTATTTTTTAATAATCTAGATTTCTCTTCTAATTCACTGGAACTATATACTTTACATGTACTCTTATGTGCAATTATGACATTTGATTTCTTTGTGTTAGAGGGGGAGATTGCCTGTAAGAAAACTTTTCATTGTATTGAATTTTACTATTATGGTTTCACTTACTATTTTTCCCTTTTCCAAAGGAATTGATCTTCTTTTATTGTTAATTATAGCATGATTTTGCCCTTATGGTACTCTAATAAGCAGCTGTGAGTAAGTATACCGTATTGCTATTAAATGGCACGCCGCCCAAACTATCTCCTGCTCCTGTGCTTTAACCGTTGTGGTAGCTGTCCTTTCCAATACAGGTACTTATTTCTCTGTGTGTCTCCTCACAATAATTTTGATCTGCCTTGGGGCTTATCTTCTTCTGGATTCTCATTAAACTGGTCCCCACTGTTTAGTGTGTGTGTGCGTGTGTGTGTGTGCGTGTGTGTGTGTGTGTGTGTGTGTGTGTGTGTGTGTGTATGTGCTGCTCTATGCCTTTAATCCGAGCACTCAGAAGGCAGAGGCAGGTGGATTTCCAGTAATTCAAGAATACTCTAGTCTATAGAGCAATTTCCAGGACAGGCAAGGCTACAGAGAGAGAACCTGTCTCAAACCAAACCAAACCAAACCAAGCCAAAGCAATCCAAACCAAACCAAACCAAACCAAATCAAACCAAACCAAACCAAAAACTATATAAAATACAACATTTTGAGCAACATAAAATATAATTTTGTCCATATATATATATACATATATATGTATATGTATATGTATATGTATATATATATATATATATATATATATATATATATATATACCAGAGTAAGTTAAAACTTAAGATCTTTAATTCATTTATTGAGTGTACAAGACAATTAACACATTTCTAAGTCTAAGCATTGATTTTCCTTCATTAGGTTGTAAAATGGATTCATTCTGCAAGAAAGAATTGAGCCTGAAACAATAGAAATGTGTATTTGTGTTGCATGTTCACAAACATATTGACTTTACAAACATCAGCTCATGGATCAATAAGGGAGCGATTCATTACCCCAATCAACACCAAGTAACTAGAACTAAACGGAATGTAAAACGGAATGTATCAGTCTAAGTCCAAATGAATTTATTTCAGCTCTTTCGTAGCTTATAACAAACCATAAAATGAAATCATCACATTGTACCAGGAAATTTTGCATGTTGGAGCTGCCAGCCCACCAGCCTCTGAGCCCAGATGAAAAATGGTTAGATCAATGGATGCTGATGAGCAATATTTAAATGAATTTCTAAATGAACATAATAAAAAATTTAGTTGACTCAACCCCTGCTGTTCTGGGCTGTAAAGTTATGAGCTTTATTTACCTGAAAGCATGTATGCCTATTAGACTTGGCAGGAGTTTCTCAACCTTGATATTAACTAGAATATCTATTTAAAATGAACTGAGCACCAGGCTGTATCAAGTCTGTTACTTCAGGCTGGGATATAGGGGCAGCTTAATCTCATGTACACAATAAAAGGTACAAAAGAGAATACATCTTTGTGGGTTTTCTGAAACTTCTTTGTGAGTTAATTTCTTTCAGAAAATGAGGTTGACATTTGGAGAACATGGTAAATATACTTCCACCAACATGAAATGTTAAATATCTAAACAAACTGTGGCAAAAAAAGGTGAAATAAAGTAAGGAACATAAATTGAGATGACTATAGAATAAGGAAACTGAAAGCAGAACAAGACAGCTTCATATATCAAAAACCAACATGAAAGGGAAAATTGTAAAACAAACAAACAAACAAAAAACAAACAAACACACAGTGGCAACCAGATTCATTACAACTCAGAGGGAGTGAAGCCCCAAGACAGATCAGAATTTGAGGCAGGTAAGACAGAACTAAGTAGCTGCATATGAAAAGGCAGCTATGACAAGGACCCAAGCACTGGGATAAGTAGATAGTTTGGGCAGTGTGCTATGTAACAGCAACAGGGTATACTGACTCACAAATGCTTCTTGGAGTACAATAGTGGCAAAATCATGCCATAATTAACTAATAGGAACTTTTATGAGTTTTATGTTTTTGTGAACATTTTGCTCATATATCTACACATATACATATCTATACACATACACTTAAAACATTTACATTTTAATACACTGTATATACAATTGTTACTTCTATGCAAGTTCAGAAAAACAATAAAAATTTTGATCTACAAAATAGACCTCAAGGCCTATCTTATGCAAAGAAACAATAAGGAAAATATGGAAACATTGTTGAAAGAGAGTTTTTTAATGAAAAATAAGACTTCTGATAATGACCACCTTTTGGTCTTCATAAAGGACAAAAGTGTAGTTTCTTTTTATTCACCATTGAGATTGAACCTAATTGAATTGAAATCAATTTAGGCCATTAAGGGTCTTATGCAGTTTTGGCCTTTGTTGTGACTACATTTTTATGCTGTGTATTATATATGCGTTAGATGAAGTTGTAGGGTATGGCATTTTCATGATCACCTCCTCCTGAAGCTCTGTAATACCAATTATAGACTTAGAAAAGAAACAGCTTTCATTTTTAAGTACAAGAATTGTATTAAGTGATGTGGATGCCTAAGTTTATGCCTATGTATGATGATGGCTATAAGGTTAACAGGAAAATTTAAGAGAGAGATTGGGTTTCCTCCTTAATAGTTATTTTGGAAGTAGTCCAGAACATATTAGACACTAGGTTACACACACTGCATTTATTCTACCTACAAGGGGCCATGCTCTTAACAAACTCTTTCTCTTCAATTGTCAACCTATCCCAAAAAATCCTCAGCTGGGAGTGGAGCTTCATGACAATCTCTCCTCTTCCTATTGATATCTTTTCCTAGCTTGAGCTTGCGTAGGGCTTGTGTTTTGCCATCACAACTGCTGTGGTTCATGTGTGTAATATCCCTTTTGAGTCCAGAAAATACTTTTGTCATTGTCGTCTAGTGCCTCTGACTCTTAAAATCTTTCCACTCCTCTTCTGCAGTGATCCCTGAGCACTAGGAGAAAGGAGCAAGGTACAGGTGTCCCCCTTGGGGCTAAGCATCTTCAGTCTCTTATTCTCTTCAACTTGACCAGCTGTGGTTCTCTATTTTAACAATAATTCACTCAAAATGAAACTTCTCTTATGATGTATGAATGATTCATTAATCTATGACTATTAGGTCATTGGGAGTTGATTTAATAGTCTCTTTAGCAGAGCAATATTATCAGATTCTCCTGTAAGATCTATAATTTCTCTAGCCCAGTACTAGAAATGGGTTACTTTTCTGCATTTTCTGGCCAGTGGGATCCTGCAGACACCCAAACATTACACTCCAATGCCAACTCTCTTGTTGAAGACACCACATACTCGAAGCACAGTACATGGAGAAATCAAGTTGATATTGAACAGGAAGCTTCATCCTTAATGAGTAGCTTTCACAGTGATGAAAAGTGCTGTGTACACTACTGGAGGAGGAAAACAATAATCTCTCTTATGTAGCTGTGAACCCCCTAAGCCACCATAATGACTAGCCTGGACATTTAAAAATATTTCTTATTTATTTGGATTACTTTTTCTGAGAAATTTCTGTTAGTTCCCTATTAATCTGATAGCTCACATTTTGGTTAGGTTAGTTTTGTGTGTGTGTGTTGGGGGGTGTGCGTATATAAATGTGTATTTGAGTTCTTTGAACCTTCTACGTACAAATCCTCTTCAGTAGATTACCATTTTTCTTTTCAGCTTTTTAATTTCATGAATTCCCACTTATTGATTACTTATCATTTCACAGGTGACTGCAATATTATTCAGAAAGTTCTTTCCTGAACTTAATCCTGAAGTATACTTACTATTACTCTTTCTACAGGTTTCAGGCTTAATATTGTCCTGTTTGATCCATGTGGCATTGATCTCTGTGTAGGGAGAGAATGAACACATTTGCTTATGAATGGCCCCGACTTGAGAAGACAAACTCCATCTTGTAGCCAGGCCCCTATTTTATACACTAGGCCCTGTTTTCAGGTTAAACTCTAATTACTGGAAAACCCACAAACTATTCCAGCAAGGAACCACCCTAGACATGGGCCACCAGCAGGAAAATACCTAAAGACAGAGCTTAAGTCACCTGAAATCATTGTTAACTAACTGTCAAGTTGATAAGCCTCTCACCCTGCTGTGAAAACAATAAAAAGGTTGGACCTTAGATGCTCAAGCCCTTCTACACTACCCCGCTGCTACATACAGAGACCTGAGGGTTCAAGTTCCAGTTCAATCTTGGATAAATACTCTTTGCTTTTGCTTATGAGATTGACTCTTGGTGGTCTTTGGGAACCCTCAGATCTGGGTATAACACTTTCTTCTACTGATAGATAATGAGGACCATTTGTTAGCTGAATGGACACGAATAGTATACCATGTTATTTAAAGGGGAAAACACAAATAATGGGAGGAGGTTTAATCAAGGAGAGGGTTGCTGGGAGGGCAGGGTAGAAAAGTATTGAAGAAAACATAAGTACCTATCTACCTGTCTACCTAACTACCTAACACTATGTATATTTGAAAAAACATGGAAACCTGAAATTAAATATATATTTAATATGAGTGCTCAGTCCTAGAAACAGTTGTGATTGAGATTCTTAAGCCTGGATTTCATCCAGTGAAATGAATATACTGCATTATTTTCTGTGTACATGTGTGTCTCCCTATAAAGTTATATAAAGTAATTTGCTTTGGTAACACTTCACAGGGATTAATGTCTCTCCTAAAACTATAAGTTGCAAATAGAAAGTAACCTGTCAAGTACAATGTCACAGAGATTCTCAAAAGAGAACAATTTGTTTCTGTTGCTCTTAGTTGTGATGAAATTGATGGTCAGACTGTACTGATAAAAACACTAAATATTGTTGGTTGTCTCCCTTCTTTGGAAGCTGCATGGTAACTGCTTGTGTCTTAAAAACTAGTCTCTGTGGAGGGAACATTAATGTAAGTTCTTGACAAGGACCACCCTCTGCTTGGAGAAGGGTTCTAAGGAAGAGTTGACTGGAAGTGGTGAAAAGAAAATGACTCAAATCCTGGGGAAAATCCTTGGTCCAAGTTGGCAGCCTATGCTCTACTGGAGACAGCGTACCAGCCTGATTTCTTTCTGTTCTGCTTTCTTTCTCTCTGATCTGCTTCCTCTGGAGATCTCTAGACAGCTCTCTCTCTATCTATTGGAGACAGTTCTCCAAGAAGTTCTCTCTTGCTCTTCTAGAAAGTTCTTTGGATAGCACATCTCCTACAAATCATAACCCCAGTGTTTTAGTTTATATATCAATCCAGTTATTTACTCCAGGTTTCCTTTTGATTATCCCATGATTCAGCATCTCTGTAATCTCAGTCCCTTAAATCTTAGGAGACAGTAAACACACATTTTCTTTTAACATTGTAAAAGGATTCAGACATCTGCCTGCCTCTGTTAAGCACAGATGCTAAGCTAGATGAGAGGGACCTGGACTTCCTGTGTCCCAGGGTGATCTTGAACTCAGGAATCTGCCTTCCTTTGTATCTGCCTGTCATTTTATCTTTCTGACAAGTTAGCTCATTAATGCAGCTGCCTTTGCTTCTTTAGATTCACGAATCCCCTCATATAATTTATATTGCATCCTTATTTTTTCATAGTTGAGAAATTATATACTTTTGAACTCAAGTTTTTAGAGTTTTTTTCCACAGCATCCTCCATTTCTGCTGAGACATTAGTCACACCTTCCCCTCCATAGATTCATGATGTTCCTGATTATCATGGAATCATTAAAATTACAGAGAGGACATTCATTGAAGAAGGAATGCAAAATATGTACATTATTATATAAATACGCCTTGTGTCCACTGCAGCTATCTATCCTTGTAGAGGCTCAAGTCTGCTGGCCCTGTTCCAGGGGCAGAAACCATTTCATTCTGTCCCTACCAAGGCAATGATAGACCCAGCAAGTTGTAGCTAAGGGTTCTCTGGTCCCTGTTTTGAAGTTCAGCACTAGGGTCTTACCTTCCATCTTTGGGGGATAACCAAGGACAGCAGCAATAGGCTTTATGTCTTAGGAGTCCTCTGGCCATTTCTTGCAAGAGTTTTCATATTTGGTGCTGGGGCTTTTGTTAGGTGTTCTTTGGCTCCTAGAGAAAATATGACATCCCAGATAGGAAAAGTTCATTAAGTCTATGAATGTTGGAGCTACCTGTATATCTTAGTTATTGCTCTGTTGCTGTGAAAAGACACCATGACCAATGTTAACATTCTGTCTCACCTTCACTCCACAGTGACTGGCAACAGCCAGGTTTGCTCCTCTCCACAGTTACTTGGCAATAGCCAGGTAGCTTTCCCCCTCCTTCCTCTCTTCCTCTTGCTCTCTTGCTTCTCTCTTGCCCTCTTGGCTCTTCCCTTCCCTTCCCTCCTCCCTTTCCCATTCCCTTCCCTTTTTCTCCATGTGTTCATGGCCAGCCTCTACTTCTCTACTCTCTCCCTCTCTCTACATTTCTCTGCCTCTACTACCCTCTTACTCCCCTCCTCATACCCTGAATAAACTCTATTCTATACTATACTGTCCTGTGGCTAGTCCCTCAGCGGGAAGGGATACCTTGGCATGGGCCCACAGAGGCATTCCCTTCCCCCATACCTTACCACATCTCCCATAGATCCTATTCCCTCTCTCTTTATCTTTTTATAAAGACATCACACAAAGCAACTCTTTTTAATGTATATGTTTGTATATAAGTATGTATATGTTTATATGTATGTATTTACTTACATCCCAAATATATCTCCCTCCCTGTCCATCCCTTAATCTACCCATCCCCTCCTCTTCTCTTATGAAAGAGTGCAACCCCCACTCAGTATCCTCATACCCTGGCATATCCAATCTCTGCCAGATTAGATGTATCCTCTTCTACTGACACCAGACAAGGTAGCCCTGCTGGAGAAGGGATACCACAGGTAGGCTATAGCTTTAGGGATAGCTTCCACTCCAGTTGTTGAGGGATCCACATGGAAGCTAAGCTACATGTCTGTTATGAGGGCTTTTTCCAGTCCCACAACCTCTTTGCAGCTTCCCCTTCCAGCCTGTGGTCAAGACCCGGCCAAGTTCCATTCTCCACATACAGGAACATTCTTGAGTAAAAGATTCTCAGAAAAACTGCACAAAGTACTGACTGATAGTCACCTGACCCTATGAAAGGTATCAAGTAGAGTTCAAATGCGTGTCATGCTTGTTAGCCAATGGATTTAAAGGTCAATATACTTGGTCAATAAGTTTGACTTATAACCTTGACGATATAACCTGTGTCCCTAAAAAGTATAAAAAACTGCTTGTAAATAGGTGGGGACGGGTCACCTTCTAGTCATTTGCCTTGAGGGACTAATTGAAGGTTGACTCCTATGTGATGGAAAATAAACTACTTGTTTTTGCATCTATCTGTGTCTTGGAGTCTCATTCAGGGGCATCTTGAAGTAAGTACCACTGACTAAGGGTTGGGGGTCTTACAATTACATACCATGCTTGTCATTTTGGGTCTAGTTTATTTCACTCAGGATGATATTTTCTAGTTCTCCTTTGCCTGCAAAATTCATGATATCCTTGGTTTTAATACCCAAATATCATTCCATTGTATAAATAAAACACATTTTCTGTATCCATTCTTTGGCTGAGGGACATCAGGGTTGCTTCTAGTTGCTTCTGGCTGTTATGAATAAAGCTGCGATAAATGTAGTGGAGCAAGTGTTCTTATGGGATGTTGGAGCATCTTTTGGGTGTATGCCCAGGAATGGTATAGATGGTTCTTGAGGTAGAACTTTTTCCTATTTTTTTGAGAAACTACCAGATTGAATTCTAGAGTAGCTATACAAGTTTGCACTCCCACAAGCAATGTTCTCCATGCTACACTTTCTGGTCACCACGTGCTGTCACTTGTGTTATTGATTTTAGTCATTTTAATTGGTGTACAGTGGAATCTCTAGATTGTTTTGATTTGCATTTCCCTGATGACTGAGGATGCTAAGCATTTCCTGAATTGCTTCTTAGCCATTCTAGATTCCTCTGTTGAGATTCTATTTAGCACTGTACCCTATTTTTAAATTGGGTTATTTGGCGTTTTGGAGTTTAACTTCTTGAGTTCTTTTTGTATTTTGAATATTGGCACTCTATTGGACGTAAGGTTGGTGAAGATGTTTTCTCAAACTGTAGGCTGCTGTTTTGTCCTGTTGACAGTATGCTTTTCCTTACAGAGGCTTTTCAGTTTCATGAGGTCCCATTTATCAATTGTTGATCTTAGAGCCTGAGCCACTGGTGTTCTATTCAGGAAGTAGTCTCCTGTACTAGTAAGTTCAAGGGTATCCCCAACTTTCTGATCTACAAGATTAAATGTATCTGGTTTTATGTTTAGGTCCTTGATCCACTTGGACCTGTGTTTTATACAGTGTGATGAATATGGTTCAATTTGCATTCTTCTATATGCAAACATCCAGCTAGACCAGCAACGTTTATTGAAAATGATTCCTTTTTTTTTTTCATTGTATGATTTTCACTTCTTGTCAAAAATCAGGTGTCCATACATGTGTGGGTTGATATTCCAGTCTTTGATTATATTCCATTGATCAATCTCTTAGTTTCTATATCCAAACAATGCCGTTTTTATCACTATTGCTCTGTAAAACAACTTGAGGTCAGGGAGGCCCAGAAATTCTTTTATTGTTCAGGTTCGTTTTGGCTATTCTGGGTTTTTGTTGTTGCTGTTGTTATTTGTTTTTTTCATATGAAGTTGAGAATTTTTCTTTCAAGGTCTGTAAGTGTTGCAATTTTGATGGGGATTGCATTGAATCTGTAGATTGCTTTTGGTAAGATGACCATTTTTACTATGTTAATCTTACCTGATCCATGATCTCCAGAGATCTTTCCATCTTTTTATAGCTTCTTCACTTTCTTTCTTCAGGGACCTGAAGTTCTTGTCATATACACTTTTTGCATGCTTGGTTAAAGTTACACCAAGATATTTTGTATTATTCGTGTGAAGGGTGTTATTTTCTCTAATTTCTTTCTCTGCCTTTTTATCATTTATATTAAGGAGGGTTGCCGATTTTTTTGAGGGAATTTTATATCCAGCCACTTTGTTGAAGTTGTTTATCAGTTGTATGAATTTTCTGATTGAGTTTTGTTTGTCACTTACGTATACTATCATATCATCCATGAATAGTGATGTAAGGGTTCAAAAATCACTGAAGAAAGACTCTAAACTCAGATAGTATGCAAAAATAAACAGTACTTACTCTGCAGAAACAAACAGCATGTGGGGGTCAATTATTCTCTAAAATAGTGACCCTAGACAAAGGCACACAGGCCTTCTTATAGGGAACCCAGGGAACTCTCTAGAAGGATTAGGTAATTTAAAATTTCATTGGTAGGTGCTGCTAGTAGGGTCACACATGGCCAGTGGTCTGCATTCCTATGTCATGAGCATTTAACCATGTGATGAAATAGGGCCTAGCACAGATGGCCCATTCTGAGATAAGGTATCCCCTTTTTTGTGGTTGCCCCCTCTGGGGGGGGGCTGTTCTTTGGAAGGAGATTTTATGATCTTGTTTTGGATTCTTAGAGCCGGTGTTCTTTGACTTAGTTTCTGGGACCTATAGTCTATTCCTGAAGCTGGTGCTTTATGGCCTTTTTGGAAATCAGGTCTGATCCTTAAATGGAGACAAATGGGGTCATTAAATGCAAGCAAATGGAGTTTATGTTGACCTTTCAGTGATATCTTGACTTCTTCCTTTCCAATTTTTATCCCCTTGATCTTCTTTTGTTGTCTTATTGCTATTGAATAGATAGGGAGAGAGTGGGCAGTCAGTCTTGTCTCTGATTTTAGTGAGATTTAAGTTTCTCTCTTTTTAATTTGATGTTGGTAACTGGTTTGCTATATATTGCTTTTATATGTTTAGGAATATGTCTTGAATCCCTGATCTTTACAAGACTTTTAACATGTGTAGGTGTTAGACTGTATTGAAGGCTTTCTTCAGCATTTAATGTTATGATCATATAATTTTTTCTTTCAATTTGTTTATACGGTAGATTATGTTGATATATTTTCATGTATTGAACCATCCCTGCGTCAATGGGATGATGCCTACTTGATTGTGGTGAATGATGTTCTTGATGTGTTCTTGGAGTCTTTTGAGAATTTTATTGAGTATTTTTTTATGTTGATATTCATAAGAAGAATTGATCTGAAGTTCTCTTTCTTGAGTATGTTGGTTTGTGAGGTATAGGTATCTGGGTGACTATGGCTTCATAGAATGAATTCATTTTGTTTCTATTTTGCAGAATAGTTTCAGGAGTATTGGTATTATCTCTTCTTTGAAAGTGTGGTAGAATCCTGCAGTAAAACCATGTGGCTCAGGGCTTTTTTTTTTTTTTTTTTTTTTTTTTGGTTGGGAGACTTTTAATGTCTGCGTTTACTTCCTAAGGGGTTATGGGACTATTTAGATAGTTTACCTGATCTTTATTAAACTTTGGTAAGTAGTAGCAGTCTAGAAAAGCATCCATTTCATTTAGATTTTCCAGTTTTGTGGAAAACAGGCTTTTATAGTAAGACCGAATGATTTTTTGAATTCCCTCAATTTCTGTTGTTATGTCTCTCTTCATTTCTAATTTTGTTAACTTTTATTCTGTCTCTGTGTCTATCTTGTTGATTTTCTCAAAGAACCAGCTCTTGGTTTTGCTGATTATTTGTATTGCATTCTTTGTTTCTAATTGATTGATTTCAGCTCTTGTTTTGATTATTTCCTGCCTTTTACTCCTCTTTGATGTGCTCTTGTTTCTTTTTTTTCTCCCTAGAGATTTCAGGTGTACTTTTATTATTTATTTATTTATTTATACATTTTTTTAAATTTACATTTGTAATGTAAATTAAAAAAGCCACCTTCTTCTTGGTCCCTCCTCCCAGAGTTCTTCACCACATCTCCCCTCCCCTATGCTTCTGAGAGAGTGCTCATCCCCTTCTCTGGGACATCAAGTCAGTCCTCTGCTATGTATGTGCCAGGGGCAATGGACCAGCCCATGTATTTTTCTTGGTGTTTTAGTTTCTGGAGGCTCTAAGAGGTCTGGGTTAATTGATATTTTTGTTCTTCCTATGGGGTTGCCATCCCTTTCATCTCCTCCAACCCTTCTCCTAACTCTTCCATAGGAGTCTCCTACCTCAGTCCAATGGTAGGATGAGAGTATCTGTATCTGTCTTGGTAAACTGCTGGTAGAACTTTTCAGAGGATGTCCATGCTAGACTCTTATCTGTAAGTTCAACATAGCATCATTAATAATGTCAGGATTTGGTGCCTACCCTTGGTATGGATCTCAAGTTGGGCTGGTCACTGTATTGCTTTTCCTTTAGTTTTTGGTCCATTTTTGTTCCTGCATTTCTTATACAGGAACAATTCTGGGTCAAAAATTTTGATGGTAGGGGAGTGACCTCATCCCTCCACTAGGAGCCCAGTCTTATCTACTGGAGGTCATTTCTTCCAGTTCCATCTTCTCACTGTTGGACACTTCAGATAAGGTCATCCCTATTGAATCCTGGGAGTGTTTCATATTCCATGTCCCTTGAACATTCTAGAGGTTTCCCCCTAACTTCCAACCCCCACTTTTCAATAAAGAAGTGTGGAATGGCTGAGAAACACAATTTCAGTGTTCAACATTCTTAGTCTTGAGGGAAATGCAAATCAAAACAACCTTGAGATTCCACCTTACACCAAGCAGAATGGCTAAGATCAAAAACTAATGTGATATCCCGTGCTTGTGAGGATGTGGAGAAAGTGGACCACTCCTCCATTGCTGGTGGGATTGCCAACTGGTACAACCACTCTGGAAATCAATCTGGTGGGTCCTCAGAAAATTGGAAATAGTTCAGTTGTATTTTTAAATGGCTAGTATGAGGACTTCCTAATTTCTTTATAGAGGCACTTTGTGCTATGAACTTTCCTGTTAGCATTGTGTCCCATAAGTTTGGGTATGTTATACCTTCATTTTCAGTGAATTCTTAAAAGTCTTTAATTTCTTTCTTTATGTTTTCCCTGATCATGTGATCATTGAGCACAGAATTGTTGAATGTCCACGAGTATGTGTGCTGTCGCCTATTTCTGTTGCTGAAGTCCAGCTTTTTTCATGGTGATTTGATAGAATTCAAGGGGTTATTTCAATAATCTTGTATATGGTCAGTTTTGAAGATGGTTCCATGAAGTGCTGAGAAGAAGGTATATCTTTTTCTTTTTGGTTGAAGGTTTCTGTAGATAACTGTTAGATATATTTGGTACATAACATCTGTTATTTTCTTTGTTTCTCTTTTTAGTTTATGTCTGAATGACCTGTCCATTGATGAGAGTTGGGTGTTAAAGTCCACCACTATTATTGTGTGGGGTTCAATGTATGATTCGAGCTTCAATAAAGTGTCTTTTATGAATGTTAATGAGTGCTCTTGCATTTGAAGCATAGATGTTTAGAATTGAGAGATCATCTTGGTAGATATTTTCCTTTGATGAGTATGAAGTGTCCTCCATCTTTTTTTGATAAACTTTTGTTTGAAAGTCTTTTATTAGATATTAGAATGGCTTCTGTAGCTTGTTTCTTGGGTTTGCTTGCTTTGAAAAACCTTTTTCTAGCCCTTTACTCTGAGGTAGTATCTATGTCTGTTATTGATGTATATTTCTTGTATGCAATAGAATGATGGATCCTTTTTATGTACCTAGTCTCTTAGTCTATGATTTTTTATTGTTGACTTTAGTCCATTGATATTGGAGGATATTAATGACCAATGATTGTTAGTTCCTGTTATTTTGATGTTGGAGGTGTTACTGAGTATGAGATTCTCTTCTAGTTTTGCTGTGAGATGATTACTTTTTTTTGTATTTTCTTGGGTGCAGTCTCCTTTTTTTTTTGTTGGTATTTTCCTTCCAGTAACTTGTGTAGGACTGCAGTAGTAGAAAAATATTGTTTAATTTTTTTTCTTGGAATATCTTTGTTTCTCCATCTATGACAATTGAGAAATTTGCTGGGTATAGTGGTCTGAGCTGACACCTGTGGTCTCTTAGGGTCTTTAAGAGATCTGCCCAGGATCCTCTGGCTTTTAGAATCTGTTGAGAAGTCAGGTGTAGTTCTGATAGGTGAGCTTTCATACTTTTTTTTTTACTTTGCCTTTTTCTCTTGCAGCTTTTAATATTCTTTCTTTGTTCTATACATTTCATGTTTTGATTATTACGTGGTAGGAGGATTTTCTTTTCTGGCCCAATCTATTTGGTGTTCTGTGAGCTTCTTGTACATTTATAGCCATCTTTGTGTTTAGGTTTGTAAAGTTTTCTTTTATGATTTATTTGAAGATGTTTTCTGACCCTTTCAATTGGGAAACTTTACATTTTACTATTTTTATATTCTTGAATAATTCCTGAATGTTTTGAGTTAGAAACATTTTATATTTGGCATCTCTTTGACCAATGTATCCATTTCTTCTATAGTATCTTCAACACCTGAGATTTCCTTTTCTGTCTCTGATATTCTGTGGGTGACAGTTGTTTGTATAGTTTCTGTTCTCTTTCCTAGGTTTTCCATTTCTAGGGTTGCTTCCATTTGTATTTTCTTTATTGCTTCTATTTCCATTTTTAGGTCTTGGACTGCTTTATTCATTTCCTCTGCCTGTTTAATTGTATTTTTCTGTTATTCTTTAAGGGATTTGTTTCTTCCTTAATGGTTTCTACCTGTTTGATCGTGTTTTCTTGTATTTATTAAGGGAATTATTTATATCCTCTTTATAGGCCTGTGTCATATTCGTCATATTCATGAGATAGAATTTAAGGTCACAGTTGTGCTTTTCATGTATGTTAGGATATCTAGGGCTTTCTGTAGTAGGAGAACTGGGTTCTGATGGTGTTTTATTGCTCTGGCTTTGTTAATTACCTTTTTGTGTTTGCCTTTCCCCATTTTTTGTCTTGTGTTTTGGCTAGCCTGATTGTACCAGGTTGAGACAGTTCTTCTGGGAGGCAGGTCAAGCTGTGTATCTGAGGTTGGAGAAGGCCTCCTGGGAAGCAGGGTTGGGGGCTATGCAATGATCCTCTTTCCAGGTGTAGCTGCTCCAGTACTTGGTGAGATTAGGGCATATGTGCTTGTCTCAGTTGTCTGTCTCCTGTTAGAGCAACTGAGGGCTGATCATTATTATAGTGGAAACAGACAAGTATGGCTCTGGAGAAGTAGCTGAGAGTTACCTTCTGATCTTCATTCAGTAGGCAGAAAGATATATGCAGGCTTAACTTGGACTTTTGAAACCTCAAAGCTCACCTCCAGCATTTTACCTTCTCCAAAAAATAATAATGAAATAATGCCACAACTCTTAATCCTTCCAAACAGTCCACCAGCTTGGAACTAAGCATTCAAATCTGTGAGCTTGTGAGGAATCATTCTGATTCAAAGCACTATATTCCACTCCCTTTCTCCAAAAGGCATTTAGCCATACTATAATGCAAAATATAATTAGTCTATCCTTAATATCAGTAGTTCTTCAGTCTCAAGACTGTTTAAAAGTCCAAGGCCTCTTCTGAGTCTCAAGGTTATCTCTTAACTTTAACCCTCTTTAAAATCAATATCAGAAAGCTGATCATATATTTCCCACATTAAGATGGCACAGAAAATATATTACTACTCCAGAAATGATGGAAGGGAGCATAATGCAATACTGGACAAAAGAAAGACCAAAACCCACCAGAGTCAACTCTAGATTCTTTTTTTTTCTTTTCTTTTTTTTTCTTTATTTATATGCGAATTTCTCCATTCCCAGTTTCCCCTCCAAAAAACAAAAA
>NW_022196914.1:41542986-41543755 GCF_008632895.1 Mastomys coucha | reverse complement strand
AATACCCACGGGAGGAGTTGCCGAGATTAACTATGGAGCAGAGACTGAAGGAAGGGTAAGCCAGCCTATATATAGCTATCTCAACTCTAGATTCTAAAGCTCCGTCTGTGCCCAATATCAAAATGATCTCTAGATCTTTTCAGTTTTGTTGATGCAACATACTTTTGTCTCTTGTGCTGTTTTCACACTCTGTTAGAAGCATTCCTTGATAGTGATGCTCTGGAATCTCAACATCTTGGAGCCTTCAATGCAATTTCAACTTTGCCTTTACAACTTCACATTCTGGCCTCTCTGAGCCTCCATGCAGGGTCTGTTCTGCTAAATGCCTGGCCTTGCTTCTTTCTTTAGCCACTGAGAAATTGTGATGGGTAGTATAGGTTTGGCCCAGAGAGTGGCACTATTAGAAGGCCTTGTTGTGGTAGTTGTGACCTAGTTGTAGTATTTGTGGCCTTGTTGGAGTAAGTGTGTCAAAATGTCATCCTTATAATAGTTACCTTGATCATGGTTTCTGTTCAGAGCAGTAAAACCCTAAGACAGGAATATCTCCTAATTCTTCTTCTTGTATCCTGGATTCTTCAGTCAGAACAATATGAGAGAAGCATGTCAATTCTTCTATATCTGAGATTAGAATCCAAGACCCATCATGTATTACACTTGCATGAGCTTTCTGTTATTGATTATTTTCTTTAAGAAACTACTTCAGGGCTGGGCAGTGGTGGCGCACGCCTTTAATCCCAGCACTTGGGAGGCAGAGGCAGGTGGATTTCTG
>NW_022196914.1:41528613-41542770 GCF_008632895.1 Mastomys coucha | reverse complement strand
AAAAAAAACCCAAAAAAAAACAAAAAAAAAACAAAGCAAAACAAAACAAAACAAAACAAACAAACAAACAAAAAAGAGAAACTACTTCAGTGGGAAATAGTAGGAAAGCTACTGAAGTTTTTCTTTAATTACTTTTCTCAAGTTAGAAGCTTAGGTGGAGAGGGATCTTCTCCTGAGTTTTACCACTCCTTTTATTTTTAGTATCAGGATTTTCTTTAAACTTTTTGTCTGCTTGAGTATAGGACTTCAACCTCACCTTCCTTGGTGTTCTTTATCCCCTCATACTCTACAATTTGTATTTTCCTTTTTCTAATTGCTCCTTTTAATTGTTGATTTCTATAAGAATGATTAATAATAGTCATATGCTGTTATATTGTTATATATGTATATATGTAGCATATATATAATATGTAGTACACATACTAGGCTGTCTTGAAATTTCGTCTATCAATACTGTTAGTCTAGAATCACTTTAATTTAGTCTTTGACAATTTTTTTAGGGCAAGTGCAGAGAGCAGTCATGTTCTGTCTTAGTTAGGGTTACTATTGGTGTGATGAAATGCCATGACCAAAAGTAATTTCAGGAGGGAAGGGTTTGTTTTGCTCACATTTCCATATAACAGTTCAGAATCAAAAGCAGTAATGGCAAGAACATGCACAAAGAAGGAACCTGGAGGCATGAGCTGATGCAGAGGCCACAAAGGAGTGCTACTTACTGGCTTGTTTATTCATGGCTTGTTCCACCTGCTTCTTCATAGAATTCAGGACTACCAGCTCAGAGATGGCATCATCCACAATGGGCTGGGCCCTCCCCCATCAATCACTAGTTAGAAAATACTTCATGGTCAGATATTATAAAAGCATTTTCTCAATTTAAGTTTCCTCTTCTCTGATGACTCTAGCTTAGGTCAAGTTGAAAGAAACTAGCCAGTAAATATTCTTCCTCAGATGACCACAAGAATAGTCTCTAGGCCACCTGGTTATATTTGTCCACCCTGAAATGTCTTGATCCAGGTCCTTACAGACCATATTTCCCTCAACATTACTGTCATTTGTCATTCATGCTCCTACTAGGATGACCATGGAAGCACCACTTAAAGCATTCAATCTCTTTTCACGTCTAAAGTCCCTAAGTCTCCAACATATTCCTCCAATAATCAACATGCCCAGACCTATCACAGCAATATGCACTTCCTGGTACCAAGGCAACTCTTATAAAGAAAACATTTAATTGGGGGCAGGCTTACAGTTTCAGGAAGATTGTTGTCATTATGGTTTGAAGCATTGTGCAGGCAGACAAACAGGTGGGCATTCATGGTACTGGATGGGTAGCTGTGAGCTTAGTAACCTGATCTGAAGACAGCAGTCACAGAGACACACAGGGCCTGGCTTGTGCTTTTGAAAGCTCAAAGTACACCTCAACCAACACCCTTCCAACAAGGACCACACCTACTCCAACAAGTCCATTTCTCCTAATCTTTCCCAACAATCTGCCAGATAGGAATATTCAAATTATGAGCATATGGAGGCCATTCTTATTCAAACCATCACAGTATATTATAATATTTTTTATTTGTTTTTTGTTTTGTTTGCTTTTGTGTTTTTTTGTTTTTCTTTTTCCATTTTTGTAAATAGTTAATAATGTAATATATAGTGGCTTTTCCAGACATTCTTACTGTTATTTTACCCACCTATTTCTTTCTTTTCTAAAGAAACTTCATATCCTGCCCAACTATGACATGTATGAACCACGTCAACAATCGGCATGCTACCATAACCATAGGGGTACAATAGTCATATGTATACCTCAGTTGTAACAAAGACCTCTCTAATTGGACTTAAAATTATTCAACAATAGGGAACAATTTATCTGGTTTAAACACCCAGATAACTATTGAATGCTGGTGAAGTCATGGTTATTGGAGGAGAATCCACAGGCACTAATTTACTAAACTGGCATGATCCCTGACAACAATGCATAACTATTTACCCTTACATCTACCTATAAGTTTAGTTCTCACCTTTAAACAAGGAAACAAACTTCTTGTTACAACATAAAGAGACCACTATAGAAAAATATAGCCAAGCAAAATACAGTTATATAGCCCACTTTCAATGGAAATGTCTACAAAGCATTCGTGCACTGCTCAGGAAACACATTAGATGAGATTGTAAAACCCAAAGGATTATGAAGTATGCTGTGAAATTATGTCTTCTAGTAATATCTACACCTGTAAAGTCTCACATATTGACATTCCAAATATGAATTGAACAAATCTGATATCAATGAACATGCCAAACTAGATAGGAGTGAGTCCATGAAGACTCAACTCTACACAAAGTTCTATAAGCAATTGAGAAAAGCTGGAACAGGAGAAGAGATTTTTTTCCCCAGGAAAGAGCACAGCAATTGGATATCTAGTGCCAAAAGTCAGCCCTGAAAACATAGAGATAACATTATACATATATATACATATATTTATGTATATACACACACATATATATGTACACACCCATACATATACACATATACACATATATATGTATATATATGCACACATGCACGAGAACACACACACATACACATATGCACACAATAAAAAATAGTATAAAAAAGTAACTATGAATTTGAAGGAGAGTGGAGAGAGTATATGAGAGGGTAAGGAAAGAGAGAGGGTAAGGGAAAAGTGTAATTAAATTAAAAGCACCAAAGAAAAAATAATTATATAAAACAAAAGAAAAGGACACCACACAGTTTACTCAAAAAAGATGGAGATATTAAGTTAAGATTTCCCAGGAAACTTTTTTTCTGCTGCTCAGTCTTAAAAATACTCCTTCCAAACTATTGTATTAAATTATAATACATAGTATTTCTATAAAGGAACTGGGGGAAGGTAGGAGTATTCAACAGCTTTGCTTACTTCCTCAACAAGATGTTCTGACAAGATAGTCTCATGTATGCAACAGTGGCACAAATATCATGGGGTAACCAATCATTTAAAAATTTCATTTTAAATTCAGAGAGACAGTGAGTTTTCTTTAAGGTTGTAGTCTCTGGCAGGTCAATTGTGATCCAGTTAATGGCCAAGTACCCATGGGCATATGGGCAGCACTAAGTGAACCTGGTGGATATTAAAAAATAAAAGAGGACAGAAGTTGAGAGAAGAAGGCATGTGGTAGAACTAGCAGGATTTAGGAGAATAGTTGAGAATGGAGATGATAAAATACATTGTATACATCTATGAAATACTCAAAGAATAAAATACCATATTAATAATATGTATATGTATACACATAAAATGTATATACAGATGTAAATACATATATACATACACACATATATCTACATACACACATATATATGTTATCTTTATCTGTATCTATATCATACATACACACACATACACACACACACACACACACACACACACACTTACACACACACACAATCCTGAATTGTAGTTGACATTTATCTTCTAAGAATCAGGAATGGGGAGACCTCCTTTGGTTCTGTGGAAGGAGTCACCATGGAATATAAATTTTAGCAAAATGTTCCAGAATAGTTTTTAGTTCTTCTCCATCTTTATCCCAGTGTTGCTAAATTGTAGAGATTCTATAGTTGTTCATTTTTATATTTGTATTGATGATACACTGATACTAAATAGGTGTTTCATGAATCCTATTCAAAGCATGTTGGATTAAGGTGGAAGCAAACACCTTATTAGAGTATGATTTGTACAACCTTTTAGAATTGCCTGGTCCATTTAGATCACTTTAGCTGTAGCATTAGGTTATTGTAGCTTTCAGTGCAGGCTACAGATAGGGGACAGACATACTGTCTTAATTTTGTAAACTCAGGGAGACACCTTCATTCTCTGAGTCTCAAATAATTATACATAAAATCAGAAGTGTGAATTGTGAGAATTAGTTGAGATAATATACGTGAAAATTCAGCATCTAGTTAAGTATGGAAAGTTCTTAATAAAAAATGTATTGGAAGTAGCGAAGACTTTGAAATTAGATAGCTTTTAATTCTAATTTAAAGAGCTGTGTGGTATTTGAATATTTCTGTAAATTATTGGGATACACTTGTTGGAGATGTTGGAGATGGGAGATGTTCTTTACATTTTATAATACATGAGCCTATAGTAGTCTTTTAACAAGACATAACATACTTTTTATTCTGTGGTTATCTATCTATCTATCTATCTATCTATCTATCTATCTATCTATCTATCTATCTATCTCTGTGTGTGTATGACTTACATCCTTGGACAGATCAACTGAGGCCAGAGGTGGGTTACTTATATTCTCTATCTTACCTAACTTTATTACTTTAAAAGAGTCTTTTACTGAACCTAGAACTTGATATATTGGTGCAAAGCTATCAGTAGGAGCTCCATCTATTCTCTGGTCTCTTCCTCGATAGTCATGCCCAGAATTTTATAAGTTGTCCTTGACTTAACTTTATTGAGTAATCATTTTGTGTTTTGATTATTGAATAAGGTCTTTCTTAGCACATTTCTTTGAACATTTCTGTGATTCCAATAAGTAATTCTGATAATTAGTGAGCAATGATATCTTTCCAAAGCACAGTAAGTGAAAGTTTATGGTCCTAGCAAATCTATCTTTGGAATAAAGAGATAGGCTAAGACTTGCAGTTTATTATTTGATAACACAGTATGCCTGCAGTATAGAGTTTCACGTACATATTCTCACTAGATTATTATATATCAACAACATCTTAAAAGGTCTGACATTTATGCTTTTATGTTTACATATATTTACATTATGTATTTGTTGTGAGTGATGTTCACATGTGTGGAGGTAAGTGGACAATTTCAAGTAGTCAGTGTTGTTGTCCTACCGTAAGGGTATTGGTGTTGAACCCAAGTCATCAGGCTTGTTAGAAAGTGCATTTACCCATTGAGCCACCTAAGCAGTTCTACATTTAGATCTTGTTTACTCTTCATGTTGAAGAAGATATTTGTGAGTTATGTGTTAAAACAGTAATTGTAAATGTATTGAAAATCTAAGATAATTATGTATTGAAACAAGGCACAAGATTTCAAGTTTGGCAAGAGCAAATGTTTTCTCCTTTAAAGCGATGCAAAGAGGATACCCCCTCGTCTGCCTGTTTCACTGATGAAACTTTTACTTCAAGTTTGGGGCTTTTTATTAAACTTTACTCAAATGGAAAGCTTTTTCCTTTCAGCTATTAGGTTTGTGCTTGAAATATTACTATCTCTGTGTATGTTTTCTTTATGTTTGATGTAGAAAACACACTACAATGCATCATTAGGATGTTAAAAGTACATGTACTAGGGAATGAAAGATATAGTGGTGATGCTCCTGGATATTTATGCTTGTTGGCAAAGCCACATGATGTGAATTTCTATCATATTCACAATAAAACAGTCATTAGCCATTATTAGAATTTATGTGGAAACAGGATAGATAGAATAAATAAATTATAAGTTTGAGCAAAACATTATCTGTTTCTTTGAGAGAACACATTCCATTGCTTTTGTTTTGTTACTCTCATTTCATCATTGACAGATGATTATTTGACACAGAAATTCTAGTCTTAAACAGAGTGATCTAGCACCATATTTTTAAGTCAATGCTATTTAATGTTACATTTTAAAGGATATATCAAATCATTAAAAATGTAATAGCTTCTTTATCCTGTGTTGTCTGGGACTAAGCTGACAAAAAAAGGATAAACACAGTGCATACCAGGGTTCCTCTGGTAATACCACAAACATGACACATGTCATCCAATGATAAATTGGCTTAGTGTCTGTTCAATTTCAAATCTAAACCTCTAGAGGCAGAAGTGTTAGGAAACAGGCATAATTCTGGCAAGCAGAGGCCTCAGATGTACAAAAATTAGTGTGCATGGGACAGATAACAGAGGAGGAGATCCACAATGAGTGGAAGTTTGCACAGGTTTGGAGACTTCCTGGGGTTTAGGTAGTATTGGCAGATGTTAGGTGGGGAAAAAACATCTGTAAGCATGATAATGAGCATTCCCAGAATCTGAAGTGACAACTGTATCCAACACAAATGCTGTCTTGTTGCTTTATTTGCATACCAATTAAATTTTAAAATAAAGAAACAAATATTGGGTTTCTGAATTTGTTTGACAAATAATCTGTAGGGCTTACTCAATACAATTGGGTCAGGAATGTTGGCTGTTTGACAGCTGCTGTATTTATGAGAGATTTAAACAACAACAACAAGAAAAAATGTATCCAGATTGTTACCACCCGCAGTTTTATAAGTATGAATCTGAAATGGGTTCAAGATGGTTTGATAGCCTGAGGCAGCTACCATGGAATTCTTATACTATGTGCTTTGATAATGTGTTCAGTAAGTGATGTTTCATATTTTCAAAGTAAAACATTTAAAAAGCTATCTATGTATTTCAAATTACATTTCATTGTCTTTATCATTCAGGTTTGAACATTGTATTAAAAGTATTTCACATTAAACTTTATTTTTTTATTTTAAGTCCAGGGAAGTTTTCATAGTCATCAGGGCTTAATTATATGTAATGAATCTACCAGGAACCATCTTTTTTATTTTTATTTGTATGTCTGGAGTGAGTGTCCACGTAAAAGATTCATGTGTGCATGGAGAGGCCAGAGGTTGATTTTGGATTTCACCTTCTTTTGCTCTCCCATCTTTCTTTTTGTGATATGGTGTCTCACTGAATCTGGAACTTATTGATTGGCTAGACTCACTGACCTCTAGGGTTGCAAATGCACTTTTCCATGTCTTGCTTCCCTGATGCTATCGGAAATCAGTTCATAGTGCTGAATGTAGCTGCCACCATCTTATAGGCTCAACAACTGTGCAGAAGAAAAAGGGAAAAGAGGAGAAAGATGGAGTAGGGCCAGTTTCTGTATGCATTGGTTTGCAGTTAGGTAAAAAGTCTTCCCTCCTGCCAACATGATGTTCTGTCCATGGAAACACGGACTTAACAGTATGAACCAGATATGTGTTTTTTCTCTTCAGTTGTTGCCTTCAGGTCTTTGAGGACAGTGATGGGAAAACAAATACATTATAGTTCAATTTAAGGCAAGTAGAATGTCTGTTATTTTCCAGGTAGGGTACTAGTCATGGTAAGACAAACGTTTGAGTAAGACATAGTCTTGATCTGTAAAAATGTTTAGAGTCTCATTCTGAAAGACATAGACATACAGATTATTTCAGGGTCTTTGTTATGTACAAGGGGATAGTATCTTGTTATGAATCTTAATTCTATGGTCTTATATTAGAAATTTCTTCTGGAAATTGATACTGATTTATCTTTGTATGATACAATGGCTGTGATTTACAATGTATACAAATCAAACATTTAAATTAAACCATATTTCCCCTGATTAAAGCTTCAGAGGCATGTTTTATTACCATTTGCCTCTTCATTTAGTTTATTTTCAATAGATGTTGGCTTTTCTTGTTAAAATTCTCTCTTCTACCTCGTATTCCTGTCAAGTAGTTAATCATTTTAAATCCTTAAATGCTTGAGAAAAGCACTTGCAGTTTGAAGGCCCCCTGAGGTGAAGCATTATTTAAACAGAAAATTGCTCTGTTTGAGCAGAATTATCTTTTTTTATCCATTTGGTAAAGTAACTCACTAAAATACTTGGTTTAGCTGGGCTTTAAGCTGTACAGTATTCTCTTGACCATAATAACTAGTTAGAAGAATGCTCAAATAACAAGCTAACTTCAGTGAATCTTTTACTGTTGTTTATTCATTAACTCCACCAGTGTTTAAGGAGATGCTATGTAGAGCTATGTTTTACTGAGACATAGTTTTTATTTCTTCTAATAACATTCTTAGAGCAGTTATAAATCCATAAGCAGGTAGAGTATAGAGAAGTAAATGGTATAATTTTAGTAAATTCTGTGTACTTTGTTTGCTAAGAGAACCCCAGAATAGGTGTGGGAAAAAGTCATGAGTGACACAGGAAGTCTGATAGTTAATAGTGATTATCAACTTGTCAGAATCTCAAATCACATATGAAACACTTGTATTTATCAAGATTAGCTTAGCCTTGGGTCATGCCTGTGGTACATTATATTTGTTGGTGAGGTACAAAAACCCACCTACCCTAAAAATGAGTGACATCATTCCCTTCAGAAGAATTTTCTCAGTTGAGAACAGCCATTATCTTTATTTGTTACCTGACTGTGAATACTATGGTACCAGATGCCTCAAACTCTTGAAGCCATGACTTTCCTTCCATGGTACCATTGAACTGTGAGCTAAAACAAAGTCCTTTTCCTTACTTCTGTATTTGTGTTAGGACCTTTTATCATAGCATTAGAAAGGTGGTTAAGACTGTGGGTTGGGGACATTGACCCTAATGTCTTGCTGTTTGGTACTATGGGTCAAAGGATAAACATAAATATACAGCAGGGGATGAATCTAAGAGGGCAAGACATTAAAAATGTCATATGCAACGGTAAACAAAGATGATAGCTTTACTCAAAGGAATAGACAAACCACTTCAACACTTAAACAGTAGAATAATATCATTTCACTTTGTTTTACAAAACAGTGCTCTGACAGTAGTGAGTGTATCTAGAACTGCCGGAACAAGTAATCTCAGAAGTGATAAAGTAAAGGTTATTTGAAAATATTCGCAATGCCTGTCTTCTCTGCGAGGCAGCCATTATTAAGTGGTCTAATTAGGGCTTAGTCACACTATTTTTATTGGCTGAATTAGATTGAAGGCTCAGAGAAGCTTTTATAGTGGCTCTGTTTCTCGATTCCAGCAGGATCCCTCTCATCCAAAACTATACCCACAGGGCTGAGTCACACTGGTGTGTCAGCCCTGGTGGAGCCTCGGCTGCTCTTGGCTGGCCCTGCCTCTGTCTAATGAGCCTACTGCTGCCTGCTCTCTGTTGAAAGGCTCCCAAAGGGCAGGCACTTCTGACTCTTTTTGCAGCTGATGCTGCTATTGAAGGAGCACCATGGATGGAGTCCCAAGTTCTTTCAACAAAGCAAAGACTTGCAGGAGATGTGACAGGTCTATAGAACTACTTATCAACAAGGGAGAGGCATGGGAGTTGGCACTTCCAGGAATATGACAGAAAGAAAAGGAAGAATAAAAAGTTGTTATCACACCTGCCACAGAGGGCATTAAGAGATATGGCAGGGTGGGAAGCTACTAAGGGAGTTGAATGTGGGCGAACAAATGGTATATTTAGGGTAGAAAAAGTATGTTAGTTAGGAAGATGTTTTGATCATATTACTCCTCCAATGAATAAAGAGAGTTCTACTAAATTTCATAAGTAATAAAAGGGATTTCTTTTTGCAAAGTTGTGAACACTGTGCATGAATTCTCTATTTTACATGACTTCTGTATAGTATTATAATAACAGTGATTTGCCTCTGCAAATCTCCCATCACAGGACTTAGTGTGAGAAATTTAAGTTATAAAATATTAAGTCATGCCTTGGGGGACAGGATTATTGGGAATAAATGTATTTTGGTTCTCATTCTTCTGAGTATAAGAAATCACCAATAAATCACTGAAATTCTATATGTTCAGAGAAATCTTAATTAGGAGGATTATTATTTGTATTGGAATATTTTCAGAGAGGACATTGTAACTGCAGAGTAAAGAAACATTCTCAGAACAGATAAATCATCAAGAAGTTAGAGGTAAAGGGAGCCAGGAGCTTGATTAAGAAGGTATGTGTGTACATGCATGTGCATGTGTGTTCACATGTGTGTATATTTGCATGTGCATATGTGTATTGTGTTTTTAGATGCCCATGCATGTATGCATTTGCATGGATGTGTGTTTTCATGTACACATGTATATGTGCATGTGTGTGTATACAACTGTTTGTCTTTTTCTATATGTGTGGGGAGGAAGGATTCATGAATTTGATGTGGCAGACCAAAAGTAGCTGAGTTGATGTTGAAAGAAGACCCGATTAGAACATGCTAACACATGTGCTGGTTAGAAAAGTCATTCTGAGTTTGGGTCTGAGAGTTCTGAGGATATGGTTACCAAAAAGCAGTATAGCCATCTTTATGTTTTATAAAGGTCTCTCTAGAAGATATATCAGAAATAGTTTGGGGGCCATTAAGACTTAGGGAGGAGCATCATGAAGATGATACAAGTGTTGGGGAAGTGAATATGGCAGACATAGAACAGGGCTAATATGCAGGGTGACACAGAAGACTATGGGAATAGCTGCCATGCCATGATGAATCTGGGTAGGATGGAGCCTCTTATGTCATGAAAGCAGTTCTATCTGAGACATGATGATTATTAGGAATAATTTTTTGCATTTAGTTTTGATCATTAGTGTTGGGGCAAATATGTCAAGAAGATACACAGATTTTACAAAGAAAACTAAATTGTAGAGAGGTAAAGCAACAAATCAATGTTCCTGCTTGTCAAACTGCCAAGCCTCAGCTTTCAGAGAACTTCCTTAGAGTTTCTGAATTTGCCTGTGAAAGTGACTAAGGTAATTGAGACTAACTCAGGACAGGCCTTGGTAAGGAAGTCAAAATGGCATTCAGCAAGTTGTGTGAGAAGAGAAATGACTAACGAGCTTCTGATTTCTTAGAAACTACCTTGGTTCTCACCTCTTTTGGCTGGATGCATTACCAGTACTCGTTAGAGTTCCTAATCTCCCTTCTACTGTAACCACCCTGTCTTAGTCAGCTGGGGCTGTCAAAACAACATATTAATACCATAGCATATTGGTGGTGCAACCAATAAACATTTCTTACAGTTCATGGGGGCTGAAAAGGACAATACCAAGATATTGTATGACTTCCTTTCCCATGATTTTGCTTTTTAAACTTTGAAAAATAAAACCATTAAATATAATTTCTCAGAAATAAAAAAGTCTTTAAACAACTTTTGTTACATTATAGTTAAATCACATTCTATAATTTTATATTTTTATTAATATTTACAATTTAGAAATTAAGCTATATTATGCATATGAACAAGGAATAACTCAACAAGTACTACCCTCAGTTGTAGGAATTTTCTAGAGGGGTTGAAACACACTCTAACAGGCATTAGAGGACACTGTCTCTGCAGAATCCTTTTCCTGCATTCTCATATGGCAGAGAGAAACTCAGGTCTGAGGACTAAGGCAGCCTTATAGGATCCACTTTCACAGACTCAGTGCCCACATCAATCCCTCAAATGCCTTTCTGTGCCTTTCTGTGAGAACTCAGGCTTTAGAATATGAACTTTGGAAGGAAATAAAGTTCCTGTCCATGGCAGCACAGAATGATCAAATTCCTTAAAGAATAATAAAATGTCACAATTAGTTTCACTTGCTATTCTTCTCAGGATGGTTTGCTCATTATTTTTCTTTCTGCTTATGAATCACTAGGTGAACTCAGTAACCTCCATGATGATTTTAGATCCACTTAGCTTATGGAGGACTTTTATGAACACCAATTATGAACTTCCTCTTCCTTGGTCTTTGATCCTTCATCCTACCTTACTGATTGTCATCTGTGGGCTATGCAAGGGAGAATTTGTTTCTGAACATTATAAGCAACTGAGGTGTGAGATACGGGTGATTTAGGTGAGGCTGGTAAGCTTAGCTGTCCTCATGGTCATTTTGAATGTGTTGTACAAAATAAAGTTGATCTTTGAGGAATTGTGCCATTTTGTTGTTGAAATTATGCCACTGAATGATTCATTACGTCTTATATGGATATGGGAATTCCCCATAATGATGATGTCATCATCATGCTATGTGGTCAGGCAAGAATGAGTGAGTTGCTCAGCGAGGGTCACTATTACTTTTCTCCTTTAAACATAACCAAGAGAAATTTCTGGCTTAGAAGAGAGCTTGACAACAATGCCATTCTCAACCTGCTTCCCCTTCAACAGCTGACTTACTGTATAACATGTGTTACTACAGAATTAACTTGTTTCAGTATATATTTTGATCTTTTTTAACAGAAGTAATTAAACCTTTATTATTGACCACATCTACATTAGAAAAAAATGATATTTATGATAACTCAACATTATAATGAAATGTTGAAAATATGGAGTATTATTAATTTTATAGTGACCTAGGCAGGAAAGTGGAATTTAATAAACATTACAGAGTGAAATTCAAAGTTTTGTTTTACTCAAAGGTTACATTTGGTTTGTCTAGAATGCCTCATATCTGATCTCTTCAGTAAAGTATAGCTTTAGTACATAGACTTATGGAGAGTGTAATGTTATGCTAGATGGACAGAGGGGATGATCCACATTTATGGAAGGTACATGTGATAATGAAATATTTAAAATGCAAATGGAGGAAATCTTCTTCTGTGCTTCGAGGAATCGAATGTGTTCAAGTCTGCTTGGCACAGGGAAGCTGAGTAGGAAATGATATGTTTAAGGATGGCAAACTACCCAGTCACCTGGAACATCACATCACTTACCTATGCAGAAGAGAAATTGAAAATGCCCTGAAAAACGGCAGGCAGAGTGGTTATGTGCCAACCTAACTTATCAAAGAAAGAAACGGAGAAATTGTGGGCTTGTCAAATTTTATATCAAGACAATAATATTTCATAGCATACACACACGTTTTTAAAAGTGAAGAAGTAGATAATTCTGCCTGCTTGAACAAACAAAGGAGAAGCATAAAATGAAACCAGAGATTCCTACTGAACAATGGGGTGCAGCATCTGGAGTGAGAAACACAGTGGGGTGTGGATTGTGTACTTAGCCAGAACCGCCTAGCCTGGTGAGTGTTAGAAGTTGTGTGTCAAAACTTCCGAGTTTATAGTCTACTAAAATACTGCCCGCAGTAATTTTTCTTGTACCCACCAGCATATATATCTCCAGTTTATCTGACTTAAGCTGGCTAATTTAAAGAAGTTATCCAGTAATATCTATTATGCCATGACCAGCTATTCTTTTTTTCTCATTAATTTATTTATTCATTTTAAATCTCAATTGCTGCCTCCTTCCCAGTCCCCACCTCTGAGAGGGTGGCTTACCTTGGGTATCCTCTAACCCTGGCACACCAAGTGTCTGCACAGTTAGGTGCATCCTTTTCCACTAAGGCCAGACAAGGCAGCCCAGTTAGGGGAACTTCAGTTGCTGGGAGACCCAGAGGAAGGCTGAACAGCACACCTGCTATGTAAGTGCTGGAGGCCTCAGTCCAGCCCATGTATGCTCTTTGGTTGGTGGCCTAGTCTTTAAGATCCCCCAAGAGCCCAGGTTAGTTGACATTGTTGGTCTTCCTGTAGAATTCCTATGCAGAAGACCTGGGATGGGGGAGGCTCCAGTAGTCAATACAGGTGACCTTAGCTGAGAAACATAGGAGTGGGGATATGGAACCTGAAGAAGCCACATCCTGTAACCAGGCAGGACCCCCAGTGAAAGGATAAGGACATCAAACCATCCACAAAACTTTCAATCCAAAATTTGTCCTGTCTAAAAGAAATGCAGAGGCAAAGATCGATCAAACAGAGACTGAGGGAATGGCCAACCAATAACCGGCCCAACTTGAGACACAAGATGGGCAAGAACCAATCCCTGACTCTATTAATAATGCTGTTATGCTTGCAGACAGTCTAGCATAAGTTTCCTGTGAGAGCCTCCAACCCAGCAGCTGACATGCAGAGACAGAGACCCACAAGCCAAGAATTGGACAGCGCTCAGGGATTCTTATAGAAGATTTAGGGGAAAGATTGATGACCAACTATTCTTTAGTAATCATACATATCTCTGAAATGGTGATGATCCATGTCTTTTATGCAAAGGTTTTACTCTATCTCAAAGTTCCTACTAGTGTACATTTTACAAGTCCTATTTACCAAAAGTTGTCAAGATATAAAATTTTAATTGTTTAGGTTTCCTCAATGAAAGTTTTGTTTTATATAGAAAAATGTCAGAAATATATAATTGTTGTGTAAAAAATGCATGGCATATAAAACATGCATAAAGTATTGACTGTAACATAAGTGTTACATTTTAGTTGCTACAAATTTGATAGTCTTCTTTCTTCTATTTGTTTAAAAATTTAACTTCCTTGCCACATGACTGACTGACCTGCATGTTAGTAAGATAACTATTTTAGCCGGGTGGTGGTGGCACACGCCTTTAATCCCAGCACTTGGGAGGCAGAGGCAGGCGGATTTCT
>NW_022196914.1:41511251-41528505 GCF_008632895.1 Mastomys coucha | reverse complement strand
ACAAAAAAAAAAAAAAACCAAAAAAACAAAACAAAACAAAACAAAACAAAAAAAAGATAACTATTTTAACTGTCATTTTTTACTGGGATTTCATGTACAATATGGATGTTCAAATATTCTTTGATATGGATATTCAAATATTCTTTCTTTTTGAAATTATTTATTTATTCATACATTTACAACTTTAGCCCACTGTTTTATTTCTTGCTTTGATGTACAACTAATATGCAAAGTACAAACAGCTTGATGTGTTTTAAAGCCAAACTCATTAACCTATAATTTATATATAGTAAAAATTCACACATTTAACTACAAGCTTTAATGAATGGATAATCAAGAGGCATACATAATCAAGCTATGTCACAATCAAGACACAGGATATTTTCCTCATATCAAAGATTTCAAATTATATTTTGAAATCACAGATGTTTTCTTTCTTCAAAGTGTTATGTATTGGTGATTTATATATATATATATGTATATATATATATATACATATATATATGTATGTATAATATATATAAAATATAAAAATACATATTATATAAGAGTTTACTACCAAATACTTTGTGATCCAAACTATGTAACTGCCTAAAGACTGAGAAAAAATCTTTTAAAATGTAAACATTTTTATAAATTTATTAAGAATTTCATATAATAAATTTTGATAATATTCATACCTACTCCTACCTCTAAATTCTTCTACATCTCCCCATACAACTATAACTTTCTGTTCTTCTTTTCCTTATCTAATAATTGAGTTGAATTGTATGACCCATATATTTACGTGCGTGGTTACATTTGTTATGGTATAGTCACCTTAAAAGGAGCAACAAGGTTGAATAATATTTTCACTCGCCAAGACACTGTAAACTTTCCACAGTTCTTCAGTTTGGATGGAAACTCTCGCCCCCTCCTTTCTCTGTGCTGAATGCTGACTGGCTTGATCTTGTGCAGTCTTGGGCAGGCAACTCCAGATCCTGTGAGTTCACAAGTATAGCAGCCATATCATATCTTGATGACACTGTTTTACTTTAATCTTAGTCCTCTGAATCTTAAAATCTTTCTACCTTCTCTTCCACAATGGTCACTTGAATCATGGTCTCTCTCTCTCTCTCTCTCTCTCTCTCTCTCTCTCTCTCTCTGTGTGTGTGTGTGTGTGTGTGTACTTGATAGATATTCTATCTGTGGCTAAGAGTTTCTCTGATACTTGTTCTCTGCAATTTGACCAGTTAGGAGTCTCTTTCGTAACCACCATCAAACCACTATCCATCACACAAACAAACATCTCTAATGTGGTCTGAGAGCTGCACCAACTGCTGGGTATAGAAGGAGGACAGTTTGATACTATGTCAATTTAGCCCAAGAAGAACCATTGCAAATGAGAGTCCACAAGCTTGCCCTGACTTCTTTCTATCACATATTCCTGGTTTTTATGCAAATCGACTTTGATTCTCATGCTTTGTCCTACAGAGTTCTGGTTTTACAGGTGGTTCTATACCATACCTGGCTAAAAACATTGAGGGCTTTCTTTGATTTTCATGCAGGAATTGGCCTCAGAGTTTGAGTATGCTAGGCAAGAATGTTTCCATAGATCTACACTCAAGGCACTTTCCCATTGTTCCAGAAGTTGCTGAGAATCATCTGTTCTCTCATTTGTTGATGATGTTAAGTACCTTTCTTCTTCCTTCATTATGTGGAATTCTATTGTGCTTTTCAGTCAATTTTCAACTCATATGCCATCTCTAAACTTCATTCAAGACTTATTGTAAGACAATTTATTTTATCATTTTTGGTTTTATTATTTCTTTACCTTTTTCTATCTTGGATCTGTGCTCTGGTTCCAATAAGCTGTTCTTTGTCTTTGACTCAATACTCTCCAACTCTCCATGTTTTAAGAGTGTCTGAGATGAATAATATAGTCTTAAAACAAAACAAAAACAAAAAAGCCACACCACCACTAACAACAAAAACCAGCCTGTTGTCTACTAGGATACATTAACTTTATGTTCCTCTCTCCATCTTCGGCAAGCTCTAAAAACCAAATATGTGTTATCTATTTTGAGTATGGATCCCTTTGACATGACCTTATAATTCTCAATAAAGCATTTTGGTATATTTTCTGATAGCTTCAAAGTATCTGTCATTCTACTTCTGGACATTTTCATGTTGTTCCTTTTAGTCTTCACCTGGGTGTCCAACTTCATCCTCTGACTCATCCATTCACCAATTCTGTTTAAAAAAATGTTTTAGTTTAGATCACTGTCATTTTTGATTAGCCTGTTTTTTTTTCAAATATTCTATTTCAATAGAAAAACAAAGTAGTATGTAAAAATCAATTGTAAATTTTAGCTTCACCAATGACTTGTTAGTTTCTATATGTGGATGAATGTCACATATCAACCATCAGAATTGAGCTTCATGGTTTTGTTGTTTGTTCTGGGCTGTTCTGTCAGTATCAAATGTAAAGCTGCCCTTAGAGATCTTAAGGCTGTACAAGTGGATCGCAACTTTCTTTTCTACCATCCCTTTCTGTTTAAGCTAGTGACTAAATGGACAATTACCACTCAGGTTTTGCAAGAGATGTGTTTTATTTGGCATGGGCCCTAATGATCAGATAATGAACAGCTTCATTCCTATCAGGAGGATATTCTAAAGGATGGTTTCTCTTCTTAATGCTGACCCTCAGTCTGAGAGGCAGGCTGCTCTAATCATGATAGTTAATGACCAATAAGTGGTCATTTATCACATTTTCATTCTTTATTTCAGGCCTCAGCCAGCCTCTAACATAAAGGATTCCAACTATGATGAAATGCTTTAACAGGTAATGAGAGAGATGATGAGAAATTTTAGGGCAGGGTTCATGCTCCATATGTTCTCTGTAGTAATCATGTTGAAAAATTGTAGTTTGGCTCTGAAGCACCACACAATTTGATTCACTGGACATTTATTGACTATCCTATCTGTAACTCATAAAAGTGGAAAGAGAAATGAATATCAAGGCACACATCTCTGCTTAAGTAGTCTATACTTTAGTGGGAAGTCAAGTTCTAAGAATTTAAATGAAATAGGTTAAGGCAAATATGGCTACTAAATTCACGTATAAAATTGCTGTGTATTCAGCAGAAGAATTATAAGTCTACAAAAGTTAAAACTTTTAAATTGTTTCTTATAACCCCTTGGCTTATGCATATTTGACACTGAATAAAACATAACCCAACACTTGAAAAGTTCAAAGTTAAATTGTGGGAGTTTGTTAACTACACAATTAAAGCTGATTTGTTATGTTTAAATTTACATAATCCATTTACAAGGTTTATCCATTTAAAATCTCTAAATTAGCAGTTTTCTTGCTTCTGTTGTTCAGGTCATTGCACCTTAGATAAGCTAAATGTTTAAATGTTCCCCATAAAGAAAACAAACAAAATTTAAATATCAGACATCAGAAGGTCAAAACAAGGAAACTATTCAACAGCTGTCTGGAACAGAGGTGAAAATGAAATGTATAAGTTAATATTAAAATTATCCTATAAAATTCTCTAAATTATATGACAAAAAATCAGATTAAAATTTATCAAAAGTGAAGTATTTTGAAATAAAATGCCATGGTATCATTTCTTTTGAATATTATTTATGCCATATATCCTGTTTCCATTCTCATAAAACATTATCCTAACACATTTTTAGTGTCCTTGTTACCACAGACCAAGATACCTCAAATTACATGGCTTAAACTTTATAACATGTGCTTAGAATTACAATATTTATTTTGCATAGGAATATACTTTATAATCATTCTTCAAGTGAGTTGTGATTATATATAACGGAAAAGGGAGAGGTGAAGTTGGATAAGTAGAGACAGAATCAAACCCATTGTGGTATATGCCTTACCAGCAGCAAGCACAAAATAACCTCTCTGTTTAGAGAAGACAGAATTCATAGTACATAACTTAAAAGGTCTTTCAATTCACCTAGTGTCTATGGTGAGTATGAAAAGCTGCTGGAAATGCAAATATCCTCCACTAAAGGAGCATAAAACGTAATAGCAGATCTAAAATGTCAGCATACATAAGCTGTGGTTTGGTGCAACATAAAAGACCTCTCTGTGATGTGCAGAAGAATTAATTGAACATTTAAAGGCAGGGACGACTTCCATTGGCTTCCCACTTTGGGAGAGTGGTGATTAAACTTGACTGTCAATTTAGGATTAACAATCACCTTGGAAGGGCACAGTAGACAACCATGCTCTTGCAGAGGACCGTGGTTTGATTCCCAGGTAGCTCACAACTATATATAACCATAGTTTCAGGGGAAAGAGTCTCTGGGTTCTATAGGCATCTACACATATAGAACATATAAACTCACATAGGAACACACACACATATATGTATAAAACATTAATCACCATGGAAACATTTTTTTGGGCATGTCTGTGAAGGAATTTCCATTACATAGGTTGAATTGTGAAGGCCCAGACTAAATATAAATGACACCATTCTGTGGGCTGGGGTCCTGGGCTTAATACAAAGAAGAAAAGAAGCCGAGTAGCAGCATTCATCTCTCTGTTCTTCTTGACTGCAACATGGCTTGCTGCTTCAGGATTCTGTTCCTTGACTTCATCCCCATGGTAGACTGTAGCCTCAAATTGAGAATCAAAATAAGTCTCCCATTATGAAGTTGCCTTTGCTAAGTTTTTGTTACAGCAACAAGTAGTACAGAGAGTGAGTTGATGGGATGAGCTGTTAAAGTATGTTAAAACTCAAAAGTTGAGGAGCCTCCTCTACAGGGATGAGTAACAGAATGAAATCTCAGTTGCTCGTGCATGGAAGAGCTTCAAGCAGGAGGTTAAAAGAAAAACAATTCAATTGAATTTAGTGAATATATTTCAAGCAAACTGTTCTTTGCATCATGCTAGAATCTGAGTACAAGAACATCACAGAAATAACGAGCCACTCCTTCAGAATCCAGCTCTGTAGATGCAGATATTACAAAGGGAGATGTGGCACAAGGTAGAGAAATTATCAACTATCTTGGTCAGATAATTTGGAGGAAATAAATTGAAGCTTAGTAACAAAATGAATAAGAATGGAGAAAATATAAACAAGAGACTTTAATCAGCCTCTCTCCTAATTTAACTTTGCTCACTGATGTAAAGGACATCTCTCAGTTAAAGAAATACCATCTTTACAGGCTGGTCCACATTTCATATATAAGTAGAATAAAGCTTTATTTATTTATTTTTTTAGAAGTTCCAAATTAAAATTTTAATTTCATTTAAGTGAAGGTACTTCTGACATGGAGTAGTCACTAGAATGATTGATTTCTTTAATATGCACAACTGCATTCACTAATGAGGGCAGAGGCATGGTGCCAGATCATGAAAACACCGGTGTTTTTTTCCTCTCAAGAGATTGTCTCAGCAGCTCCAGATCACAGCCAGAGAAATTAATACCAGTGACTTGACTGAGAGGGTGACTCTGATGGAGGACAGGGGAAAACTGAAGAGGTTATGCTAAAACCAGACTGAAATACATTAAAACATTTAAAATTAAAACTCCATGTTTACAGTGTCAAGAGGAGGCAACATTGGCAAGCTTCAACACTGAATGGTTGCTGTATACCCTGATACTGAACTATTGAAGTGACTTGATTATTTTCTGTATAGAAAGTAGACTTTTTACAATGGCCCCACAAGTTCTTTCCCATGAAAGATAAGATAGTTTAATTCTTTCTCCTTGAGTGTATGTAGGAGCTGTGAATGTCACTGATTAAGTTCTATTAGATGGCAAAGTAAAAACAAAATTCGCAGTATAATTGTGATGCCTCTAGTCACTGGCTTAGCATCACCAACCATACAGAAACTGCTGGATCAGCCTGACATGTTTAGGCAAGCACCTCAAGGAAAAATCTAGGGGTCAGAAAGGGTTCCTGCTCCTGGAAGAGAATAAGTGATTCGCCAGGAATTAAACATCTCCACAGAAGGAATTTTCTCAGTAGCCATCTGAGTTTGGAAGAGAAGCTCACACTACTGATTAAACCACAGGTCTGGCTACTACCATGATGGCTACCTCTCAGAATGTGGATGAAGGCACCTCTTAGACTTAGCCCAGAGTTCTGACAGACAAAATCAGGGTGATGTTCAAGGGCTGTGTTAACTTTCTGAATATTAATGTACTCTTCCTTAGATAGATGTTGTCAGGCCAGGTCAATGAGGCTCAATCATATACACAAATAAAAAGTAAGTAAATAAGTACATATACAAGTATATGCACATACACATATATGTAAGATAATTTACTTGTGAAACCCATGGTCAATGCTCGCAGGGTTAGTAGTGTTCAGTGTATTGACGTGGATAGATTTCCATTTCCTTGGGGCTTAGTCTTAACATTAACAAAATTAGACCATGTTTAGTGGAACATCTTATCAATCAACATACAATATTGTGCCATAAAAGAAGCTATGTATCTTTAATTCACTTACTCATAATGAGAACATTACCACTGCTTCCCCCATTGAAACAAAACAAAATAATACAAGGGCAATTGTGGACAGAATCTATCAAATAACTGTCGATTTTGAGGTATATCTACATCCTTTATTCTGCTGCTTCCTTTCTGTCTGAAATATTTATATTTCACTGAGGAGTAAACTGGGAACGAAACTGAGCCTTCATGTATCATACAGACAATAAAATAGAGGCAGCTGTGTGCAAGGGCAAGACTGTAGGAAGAAAGCCAGCTCTGCTCCCTCCTAAGTGTTTTGCTCAGTTCCTGGGATAAAGGAAATCAATTCTTAGAAAGGATGAGGACATTAACAGAAACACTCTCATCAGAGTAAACTCCAGAGTTATGCTAAAAGACAGTTTTTGCAATCTTCAGGAAGGAGGAGGTAACAGAGCCGCTCTTTACCAATGAGATAATATATGGAGCTAATGCTTAAGAAGTGGTTTAATTTATCAGTGAAGAAGTTTATTTGTCCAATAAATGTGTCATCAGAGAATATTCTTGGCAAGGCTACTTCTGGAGGTCATTGCCTCATCCTAACAACTGGAGAGAAATGAATCTCCCAAAACCTCATCAGAAGCTGAGAGGAAGAAGGACCTGAGGAGAGAGCTGAGAAGTAATAATAGGAACCAAAAGAGTAAGAAAGGCTACCCCAGACTCTGCCTTTAGAAACATGTCCGCATCTTGTACTAATGAAGCACAATGAAGGTCGTTGTTCTTTGGTCTGTATTTGAATTTTAGAGAACTTGGTAATGGACACTTCAAAAAAATTTCAAATGTTCATGGCTTAGATATAAGCTTGCAATTTCCTATTTACTTTGATTTGCAGATCTTAAATGGTATAAGTCAATAAATATGTTTTCAAATATTTTTATTTTCAAATATTGTTAACATAAATAGTTTATCTATACAAATAAAAATATTTCTGTCTTTTCTATTTTACTTCTACAAGTCATATCAATGTTATATTTTTCAACATAGTTATAATGGTTTAACAACATACTCTTATTTACTCAAGCAAGCATCTGTACACCTGTTTTATTTAACACATGTGGCCAAAATAGAATACCTGGAACTGAATAATTCAAAAACAAAGTTATTTCTCAAAGTTCTGGAATGAAGAGTTCAAGATATAAGGATCATCAGGTGTGCTGCCTGGAAAAGGCTGGATTGAATATCCTCATAGGATACTGTATTCTTACCAGCACAGAGATCTCGACATGACAGAAGTTAGAAAGGCATGAGCCAATTGCTATGGGGATTCTCTATTATAACAGTTTCAGTCTCACAATGCATGCATGGGGCTTGGGGGAAGGGGATGATGTGTAGGAAGAGTTAGAGAGAGAGAGAGAGGGCTGGGAGATTGAATGGACATTGCAGGGGCTAGGGGGTATCTCTAGGACATACCAGAGATCTGCAATTGGGAGGCTCCCAGGAGTCTGAGGATGTCTCTACCTGAGACTCCTAAGAGTGGATGATTTGGATCCTGAAGTAGCCACCTCCTCTGGTCTGGCAGGACTCCCAGTAGAGGGATAAGGATACCAACAAACCCACAAAACCTTTGACCCAAAGTGTGTCCTCCTTACAAGAAGTGCAGGGACAAAAATGCAGCAAAAACTGAGGGACTGGCCAACCAATGACTGGCCCAATTTGAGACCCATCCCATGAGCAAGAGCCAATCCCTGATACAATTAATGATACTCTGTGTACTGGCTGGTTTTGTGTGTCAGCTTGACACTGGCTGGAATTATCACAGAGAAGGGAGTTTCAGTTGGGGAAGTGCCTCCATAAGATCTAGCTGTGGGGCATTTTCTCAATTAGTGATCAAGGGAGTAGGGCCCCTTGTGGGTGGTGCCATCCCTGGGCTGGAAGTCTTGGGTTCTATAAGAGAGCAGGCTGAGCAAGCCAGGGGAGGCAAGCCAGTAAGGAACATCCCTTCATGGCCTCTGCATCAGCTCCTGCTTCCTGACCTGCATTTGATTGCATATGGAAAATTACACTGAAATATTGAATTTCAGAAATTTGAATGTGGGATGAGCTTGGCATGATTCAATTCCTTTTTTCAAAAGAAATAAATTCTGAAAAAGCACAGTGTGCTTTAGGAACATAAGAAACATGGGCACTCACCAAGGGGATACATTTTTATATTTTTTTTGTTTTAAAGTAAGTAGTGTTTTTCCTCACGACGATTGATTTGTTTCTTAAGTACATCAAATCAAATTGATTTTGTTGAGTGTTAACTCCATCAATCAAATTATTTAGTCAGGACAAATCTGTACAATTTAAGTTAAAAAGTAATGTGAAACTTAAGGCTTTTAAACCTGACAGATGTATACTATTAATTTTTGAACATATTTAAAGATTTATTGATTATGGGCTAAAAATTTATGCATGAAAACATGACTAAAGTGATGATTTCATTGAACAAATAGTGTTTTCATCATCAAAGTCATACTTTTAGTGTTGTTTATGGGAATAGAAAAGTTATAAATATTTCCTAGAACAGATTGCAAAAAAATTAGAAATAACCCTTGAGATTAAAGGTATACATGCAGAGTTTGGTGCAGCCTAAAGTTTTGTGTTAGGCATATTGCATACAATAAATATAATATCTGCCTAAGATTATAGTTCTAAATACAAAATGTGGGTGATATACTCTTCAAAAACTTCAAGTTGAAGCTTAGAGTTTTACATCTGTCTTATGGTATTCCTTCCTATGAATCTATGTTATAACAACATTTATCATAAGTTGAAGCCTACATTTGTCTTCCCAAATGTAATAATCTTGACCTTTCATTTAGTTTGTATTTTGGAAAGGGCATACTTTTCTTGTATACCATCATAGACAAAGAAGGACATGCAGAGGCTGCACAGAAGCAAATCTGGAAGAAATCTCAAGAATAATTTCTAAGTAATGTCATGTTTCAAAAGAATATACAAAGAAGTGATTCCTTTTCTACTTAGATTGATTATATTATAATTCTTTAGATTACTTATTAGGCCTAAAAAGGAATATAGTTTATATTTTGAGGGGGGGTTGATGAAAATGACTTATAGGGTTTTTTAATATTAAGAGATA
Source organism: Mastomys coucha (assembly GCF_008632895.1). Classification (NCBI taxonomy): domain Eukaryota; kingdom Metazoa; phylum Chordata; class Mammalia; order Rodentia; family Muridae; genus Mastomys; species Mastomys coucha. The sequence goes on along the minus strand of NW_022196914.1, from coordinate 41,518,920 downwards.
TGTCACTCTTACTCCTGCTTCTCCACCTTGCCTCTTACCAGCTTGATCCCTCTCTCTCCCTATTCCCTTCCCCCCTCTCTCCTCGTGGTTATGGCTGGCCCCTACTTCTCTATTCTCTCCTTCTCTCTGCCTTTCTCTGCCTCTGCTACTCTCTTAACTCCCCTCCCCATACCCTAAATAAACTCTATTCTATACTAAAAAATAAAAAAGAGAGATGTCGATTTATGTAATTATTTCTACATTATTAACAATCGGTAAGAAATGGACCAAACTTAGATGCTTAGCAAATGAAAAGATAAAAATAATATTTATAGACATTTCGAAAGCTATTATATCAACAGGAAAGTATATTTTAGTTTCAGGAGATGCCTTTTATTTTCTTCCTTTTTTCCATCCTTCTCTCCTCTCTCCCTTTCTCCTTTTGTTCCTTCCTACACTTAGCATACAACTATACATAAAATATATACCAATATGGGGATAATTTAAACACAGGGAACCTTGGATTCAACTAAGGAGTATAAAAGAAATTGCTGCTAGGGTATGTTGAAAGAAAATATTGCTAGATTTCAAGAGGTGCCAGGCAGCCCTGTTAAATGTTGACTTAGTAAAATAGCTCTTAGATCTTTTATCTCTCAAAGAAAACATATTATTTTCATTCTAGGTTCCCTTTTGTCCCCTGCTCTTTTCATTTTCTCTGTAAAGTTGATTCTCAACTAGCTTTTTATCACACATGATTCAAAATGGCACTGCATGATTCCATGCATTGAGAAACATGAGCTTCCAGTTAGTGCCACTGCTAGAGATATTTCAGTATGGGGAACATGCAGAGAGAGAAGCTCTTGTTACCTTTTCAGTTCAGGGCAAGATAAGGGAGTGGGAGATTTGTCAGTGATGAGCTTGGAAAGAGAGGCTGTTCTTTCCTAGAGTCATTTCTGTTCAGGTGTAGTCAGCAAGTGAGACTATGCCAATTATGTGTGTCATGTTTGCTGTTTCTCATACAGCTTGTACTCATTATAGACACCAAAAGAAGGCATGGAGGGCAGTAATTCTAAAACATGCAAGAGCAAAGTACAAATATACTCACTGAACAGACAAGTTAGTGAGTGGACCCACAGAACTTGCTTATAAGGCCTGGTTCTCCCAGGGTTGAGAGATCTGCATGTACACAAAGTAATGCTATGTGATCTTGGTCCTTAATTTAAAACGATTGGTTGAATAAAGTTGCTGACAGCCTATAGGAGGAGAAGATGAGAGATAGGTGAAGTTTGGGTTCCTGGACTTCATGTCTGAGGCAGGAACCAAGATGAGAGAGGAGAAGGTGGAGACAGAAGACATCGTGGGGTAGGTCAGTTATGAAAACATGATGAGGGATAGCCAGTTGGAGTTAAGAATACCCAGATAGAACATAGGAAGTTTTAACTCAGGATTATTGACTGGGACATAGACAGTCATTTACTCAGCTCTAATAACTCAAGGCTTATTATAAATATAAATGTTTTGTGTCTTTTATCTAGGAACTAATTATTCCAAGTCAAGGTAGAAACTGTTCTGGAATTAAATATTTATAACAACATGATGCATTAAGTCAACATTTGAGATTTCAAACACACTGTTGGGCAAACAAGAGATGGTTTCTTCCATTCTTCATAGATCAACAGAGAGAAAGGGGACAAGAACAGAGTTATGGAAGTATTAAAAGTCTATGAGCAAGAGACAGCTGGTTCCTGGAGCACAGGAAAAGCAACAGTGTCCCACGGGGAATCTAAAGAGACATGAAGAGTCTAGCATGTGCTCTGGGCTTGATTGGTGAGGAAGAACTAAAGAGGGTAGTGGATGAACTTCCAGAAAACAGCTTCAGGTGAAAAATCTTTGAGTGAGATATTGACATGTTTAGGAAATGTAAAAAAGTTACTACCGAAGCCTTCACTCTGAAGAACAGTCAGAAATATAGTGGAAGAAAGAAAGAGGAATGGGCGGTAAGAACAAAGGCATGTGCCATGGACATAGTAGTGATGTTTAACTGTCATGCTATATGACAATAACTGAAAATGGCAAATGCAATATTTAAAGATAAAATGGCCAAGATTCTGTAAAAACTGATATAGTCATCAATATGCTTTAAGGCAAGAGTATAAGAAACCCAAATATAAATAGCAAGCAACATAAACACACACATGTACACACACACACAAATAATCTTTTTAAACTAAAAAATATAAAGACAATTAGAGATTGGAGACATTTGTGTTGGTGTCAGTTCTCTTGGTAAGTTTCCTGCCCTTCCAAACTGTCTTCATTTTATTGACTTCCATTCTTTATAAACCAGAGGCCTCTACTGGCCATACCTGGCTTTGTAGACTGTGGTCAGGGCACAGTCTCTCACTGTCTTGAGAATTCTGAAATGATAAGTCTTCAGTGGCCATTGTTACAGCTGGAGGTACCTGCTACGTGTTTTGCCATTGAGAAAAGACTCATAGCACTGAGCTCCATGCAGGCAAAGAATATATCTTCATCTTTTATGTTCTTGTGTTATTCTCCTTCTTGAAAAGATACACTTCAGAGTTGGTTCCAGAGGTTGATTCACTGGCTTATGTCAGGAGCATGCTGTCAAACTCCAATGTTATTTTTAGGAGAGTTGGACTCCAGCCCACTGGGGTTAGGGCTTTGTATGTCAGAACTATGTTTTCTTAGGCCTGAATTGTTCAGCTTGTTAGCATTTTCTTCTTCTCAAGTGCTTCTCAGGGAAAGATTGTAAGAGCCAGAGGTGGGGGACTAGAACAAAAAAAAGCAAACACAGGTCAAGGATATCACAACTCTAAGGCAAGAAACAACCCCATGAGAGAGAGAGCAGAGTGGGAAGCATGGCTGTGGCAGGCCTTGCCCTTCTTCCCCCATTCTCTCAGCTTTGCTAAAAGCTGTTAGATCACATTCCTAAAGCTAGCGAGCAAGGTCTATTGCCTTGTTTATCCACTTCCTTCTCCTGAAGCTGACCACCAATTTCCAGCTATCAAAGTATTTAAATTCAGCAATCAAAAGCCACTTTTAGTTCATCTAATTAACATACCCAATCAAAATATACAAACCCATCTTAGCTGTTCTAAGATATACCTCCCCATTTTTCTTCTTAAAAGTTAAATCTGCAAGAACATTTGCTGGTGTTTTTCTGCCTGAGTCAGAAAACAGCTATTCTAACTTTTCTTCCCCACTCAGTAAAGGATCGCTCTGTAAAAAACAGGGATTTAGGTGTGGCTTTTGCCTAATCCAGGTTACAAAGAGAATTCCTGCTGTTCTGGGGTCTGTCTCCTAACACAACAAACAGCAGTCTATTTAAAATATATTTTATGGATCACTACTTAAAACTCAAAGTAAATTAGAAAAGAGATTTTGTTTTTTATTTTTAAAATCAGTTTAGAAAATAACATTATTCAATGTAATCTATTTAGTGTTTTATAATTTTTAATCATAATGAGATCAAATATTTTTAATTTGGTGAATTTGAGACTTGATATGTAAGCCAAATAATTTCTAAAATTTAAGAGACGGAAACATAACATTGTTGAACTTTAGGGAAAAAGATTAATTATTTTTCATCTTCAGTTGAAGAGGAATAACACGTTTGTTGGTTTGTTGTTTTGTTTTGCTTCTAGAATGTAATTTGTCTTATACCAGATAGAAACAATAATGAATCCAAATCAAGCAATGAAGGTAGAAAACATAGTTTTCTATCCAAAAACCTCTAAGATGATGACGATGATTATGATCATCGTCATTGTCATCATCATCACAGGATAAAAGAAAATGAAGACCAAAAGGTGGACATTTCATTCCTTCTTAAAAGGGGGAACCAAATACCCACGGAAGGAGTTGCAGAGATTAACTATGGAGCAGAGATTGAAGGAAGAACAAGCCAGCCTAAATATAGCTATCTCCTGAGAGGCTCTGACAGTACCTGACTAATACAGATGTAGAGGCTCACAGCCATCCATTGAACTGAGTACAGGGTCCCCAATGAAGGAGTTAGAGAAAGGACCAATGGAGCTGAGGGGTTTGCAGCCCCTTAGGATGAACAACATGAACTAACTAGTACCCTCAGAGCTCTCAGGGTCTCAACCACCAACCAAGAACTGCACATGGTGGGTCTGATTGTTCTGGCAGCATGTGTATAGTAGAGGATTGCAAATTCAATCATCAATAGGAGGAGAGGACCTTGGCCCTGTGAAGGTTCTGTGCCCCAGTGTAGGGGAATGCCAGGGCCAATAAGTGGAAGAGGGTGGGGTGGCAGGCATGGGGAGGGGGAAGGCAACAGGGGTTTGTTCTTGTTGTTTTTGTTTGTTTGTTTGTTTGTTTTTTGGAGGGGAAACTGGGAAAGGAGAAATTTACATGTAAATAAAGAAAATATCCAAAAAAAAAAAGAAGGAAAGAAAAGAGTTAGGGGGCTGGTGAGATGGCTCAGCAGTTAAGAGCACTGACTGCTCTTCCGAAGGTCCTGAGTTCAAATCCCAGCAACCACATGGTGGCTCACAACCATCTATAATGAGACTTGATACCCTTTTCTGATGTGCTTCTCTTGTGTTTGAAGACAGCTACAATGTACTTACTAATAATAATGAATAAATTTAAAAATAAAAGAAAAAGAAAATGAAGGAAGACCAGATAGGCAGGAAACAGCAGGTAGTAGGGACTAACACAGTATCTTAAGACACACTGGAGAAGCAATGGATGGATAACACTAATTGGACTAGAAACATTACATTTATTTATTTATTTATTTATTTATTTATTTATTTATTTATTTATTTATTGTGGTGAGGATCAATTAATGCATCTGATATATTCCACAGTTTGGTTTTATGAGTTTTCATGGGAATATGAGACTCAGTGATTTGGAAACAGGTAGTTTGTTTAAAAATTGCTAACATAAATCAATAAGTCCACTTGCTCTGTCTATCTATGTTAGTCACCTGTGACTATACTGAAACACCATAACCTAAAGCAAGTTAGAGATGAAGTTAGAGGTGAAGATTCAAAACACCTGAAGAATGGAGAACTCTACTCCAACAAGGGTTGAGTGGATAAATAAAGTGAATTATATTGTTATAATCAATTGAAATACTGCAATAAAAACAAAACTATTATTTTGCATGTAATAGCATTGATGAGTGTCACAAAAGTATCAGTGAAAAAGATGAAATGCTTCATTTATGTGATTTTGTGCATCTGATGTTCAAAACCAGGAACCAGTCTGAGCTGGTCTCTTCTCTACTGGTAATACCCATAAGAAATGAAGGGCTACTGTATTGATCCTGAGATTTTCTTTATTCAGCACCACAACATGGCTCCTTTTGTCTGATATTAGGATTTAAACTCTAGAAATTCAGAGAATTGTCAGAGAAATAGAAAATTTTTTAGAATGTGGGAAATTTAATTTCTAGACTAAAGAGTCTCCCAGTGTTACCTTCAAAAAAGAATGCATTAAGACCCACTACATCATGCATTATGATATTTTAGCATGTTACAGTGGACCCTGCAATCAAGGCTACTCCTTTAGGATAGCATGAGAGGATCACAGACAGAGTGTTCAGGATCAGAATAGGTTTGTGTTTAATGTTAATGCTGGGAAGTAGAAGATAATGACATACACAAAAATATTCAAAGCAGCAATAATGAAAAAATTAATCAATTTATAACCTGTTTTTAAATCCGAGAATATCTTCAATCAAATGGGAAGGGATAAAAATAAAGACATTTTAGATCAAAAATGCATTTTAGCTCGCTCTTTCTCAGAAGATTTCTTTAATAAAATACAATGTCGCAGGATAATGTAGCATGGTACCACATACCCCAGTGTTGTCACTTTTTCTGTGTGAGATAACTGCCAAATAAAGGCTAAGTTCATACCTAGCAGAAGCTAAGTGTGGTTGTTCCATTAACTACCACTCATTGAATATCGGAGGGAGTGGAGGATGTATCCTCTGTAAGGTTTTGAAAGGAAGCCAGCCTGTGCTTGCTCTTTGCTTTCTATAGTGTTCAGATACAGTCAGCTGTCTTTTATTATGACCTAACACTGAAGGCAGAAAGCAAGGCAGAAAAGCAATCATGGGATGCACCACCATCCCAAAGTCCTGCATTTCCTTTCTACTTCAGACAACCATTTTGCCCACAGGAGATGGACTCCTGTTTTGCTTAATATCTTGTTTAAGAGAAGCTGTGCATTTATATTTTTCTATTTATATTTTGCACTGCATCAGATCAGAGTGCTAAGGGACACTCTATTATTTATACCAGTCAACTTGCTGGACGGTGGTTTAAGAAATGGCATTCCTAATTTGGGAGACAAAGGTCAAACACGAGCAGTGCTGTGGCTGCTAAAACGTATATCATGAAGCACAAATTCTTTACTGCATGCAATGGCAGTCCACGGGGAGCAGGGGAGAGTGCCTTTAGTATGTATCTGTGACATATTGCTACGACATGACACTATTACATTTTAGGTTTTAGCATTTTTAAAGAGGAAGTAATAGTTATGAGAGATGAAGAACACAGAATTAAGTACTGTAGTTATACACAGAAGGGTAATTTGGTTTTGATGTATTGGCCTGGGCCTGTTAACTAATAATACCAAATTTTAAGTAGCATCTCACCAGTATGAAGAAGAGGTAGCATCATTATTAATGTCTAAACTATAGTGTGTTTCACACAGGATTATGGTAAAGGTCAGACTGTGTTTCTCTGAATTAAAAGCTATTCTGAGCTATCGAGTTCCTAATCAAGTCAGACCTAAAGGTGCATAGCTCAGTTATAATGAGGCACAATGAATTTAAATAAACTGCAAGATACTGTATAGTGATTTATATGTGCACTGTGGTATCCCTTTAACTCATTAGCCATGAATGATACTATGTGTTTGCAACTGTTTTTTGCTGTATAACTATTTTTTAATCACAATATTTCTTAGTAAAAGTGCCGTATGCTCCCATTTTATTTCTGTAAGTATAAAACAAAAGGCTAAGGGTGCTCCTGGCATGCACCCAAGCATGAGTCACAGCACAAAGAAATTGTCAGATAGCCACTCAAATAAATTTCACAAATTAACAATTTGTGACTGTGCCCATGCTTATGTTTTTGCAGTATAGAATTGCCATGGGGATTAGGAAAAGGAATGGAAGGTTATTTGGAGGGTTTTGAAGTATAATCTAGACTTATCCTTCTAGAGAATTTTTAGAACAATACATTATATACAGTGAACATTTGTTAAAATACAAAATGAGAACCAAACGTTAGTGAGAAATTCTTCTGCTTAATAATTCGAGTCTTATTTACCATCTCCCATTCTCATCAGCACACAAGTTTTGTAAGCCACATATGCCTGTACGTTTCTTATAGAGTAAGTTTACATCAACTGAAGGGTTTTGATTTAATTTATCAAAATGCTTTTATTTTTTCTATTTCTAGATTTAAAGAACATCAGTGAAAGGAGAAAGATACAATTAACAGATTTCTCTTTATGGATGGTCCATTTAATACCAATTAACAGCTGGGTATGGCAGCTCAAGTTGAACCATTTGGGAATTGCTGCAAGTTCAAGAACATTTTGGGCTAAAAATATGAGTTACAGAGAAGACACTGTCTTAAATCTCTGTCTATGCCTGCCTGCCTGCCTGCCTCTCTC
>NW_022196914.1:41509635-41511241 GCF_008632895.1 Mastomys coucha | reverse complement strand
ACCATCACCATCACCACCACCAATACCATCTCTACCACCATTATCACCACTACCACCATTATCACCAAGAAAACAAAACAGCCAATCGACCAACCATTCAAAAACCAGGCAATAAAATACAATTACTAATTGACTCTAATATCCTTTATCCTAAAATACCTGTGGCTGTTTTTATACTTTACATGGACTTTCTATTTCTGGAATAATTTTATTTTAACTAGGTTTTGCATTTAAACCAGATTTTTGATAGGGGCAGTCATTGCTTTGAGTTTTGCATTGCATTTCATTTTCTCCTTTTCTTTTTTTTTTCTTGAGAAAAAAATAGTCAAAACTTGACTTTACAATGTGAATTTCAATGTAAGTGCGACTCCTGCTAACTGCTCTCTGATAGCTATTGACCTCTTCTTCCTTCGAGTGAGACGTTTGACCTGGCTCAATGCTGTCCATGAGCAGCTGCAGCTCAGCCTCCTTTGAAGCTAGATGTTATGAACTGAACATTCACACATTAAACTCTAATGTGACTGCATGTGGAGATAGGGTCTTTAATGAAACAATTAAGGTTAAATGAGATAATGGAGTATGCCCTCATCTAGAATGATGGGGTCCTCCGGAGGGAAAGAAATTCAGGCCTAGATACATTTAGAGGAAAGATCAAGGAAAGGTATTCAGTGGGAAGATAGCTATAAGCAAAATCTGTGGAAAACTAGCCCTACAGATGCCTTCATCTTAGCCGTCCAGGCTCCAGAAGCATGAGACTAAAGGGGTCTATATTGTAGCCACCCAGTACTTGCTGCCTTGCTGGCAACTCAAGCAAGTTAACACAATAGGCATGCCTTTGGGTTCCTGGGCAGAAGATAAAATGATCTGTGTTGCTTACAGCTAATATTAAAGTACTAAGTAGACCATCCAACAATGTCTCTTTCTCTTTACACAACTATGGTGAAGGGTTAGCAAGTAATGTTGAAACAAGGACAAAATCCATAGTGTGAGGAAGTGACAAGTTGGAATACCATGGAGCACTGAATGAGCTCAGCAAAGCCCCATACATCCAGTCAGAGCCACTCAAATCTGGCTAGCATGCAAGCGGAAAACAAATGCTTATTTAAGCCACTGAATTCTTTTATGAGTCTGTATCTCTATATCTTAAATGTTATAAAACATTGTAGAATCAGAGTTTTACAATCTTAAATGTTCATTTATAAATCTAACCATACTATATCACAACAATATGTAGTAAAAAACTAGCATTTATAATTAACATATACAAAATATAATGTCCATATGTTCTTCAAATTCCTTTATAACACAACTACTTTCATTGCAATTCAATTTCCATTATAGATTTTAGAGTAATTTATTCTGAATATACTTTTGTTTTCATTCCTCTTCTTGGCCATTACCAAAGTACTTTCTGAAATATTATTAAATTGCACTCCATCCTTCTTAAAGATCATTAAGAGACCAAGAGTGTTGCCTAATTCCCATTCTAAGTCAGAAACAAAATAGTTACCCATACTATTTTCACCTGGCCATCTTTAAAGAAGTTGGGTTTTCATAGGAGCAGAGACTGAAGGAAGGGCAAGCCAGCCTAAATATAGCTATCTCC
>NW_022196914.1:41475876-41509018 GCF_008632895.1 Mastomys coucha | reverse complement strand
TAAAAAAAAAAAAAGAAGTTGGGTTTTTCCTGATTATGTTCTAGTATCCATAGTAGTATTAGTATTATCAACTTTTATTCACAAGTTCACTATGAAGTTAGGACATGCGATCACACATGCTTATATATTTTCTGTATGTATATTTTGATCATGTTGTATGATTTTCAGTAGGCACTAAAGATCATTGATCATAACTTTGGGGGAAATAATACCCATTGTTACTACTTAGCTTCTCTAGATTATTCATGTAATAAAAGCAAACTAGCCTGTAGGGCTGTTGGCCACTGGACACAATAGCTTGGGGAGGTGGAAAACATGGAGTTTGACTGTGCTTACTCCACACTACCACCAGGGCAGATGGTGGGCTGCAAGGAAGTGCCGAGACAATGTTCTGGGGGTGGGAAAGTGCAGTCTGAGACATGGGAAAGCCAGAGCTCGTCAGGGGGTGGGTGGGAGGAGGGTAAAGGCAGATGATGAGGCCAGGGCCATAGGGTTCTCAGGCTCTTAGACATCCAGGTGCCACTGGGAGCACCAGAAGAGCAGAGAATGGAGTCGGAGGTGGGCTGCATCTAGCCCAGGGCTGAGGGGAAAAAGAGAGTTCTGGCTTGTCCCAACAGGGATAGTACTTGGATTGATGGCAGTTGGCATAGTGCTGTGGCTTGCGGCTGGGAGTGCAGAGTGGCCTTCTAGGAGCTTAGGCTGTGTCTTTGTAGGCTAAGGCCTTCTTTATGGCTCCCCATGGTGGATCTTGGTGAAAAGAGACATTATAAGTTTCCAGGTTATTGTCAAATTGGAAAATGGATGCATTAAAAACTTACCCCACTTCTCAGAGTGGGCCTGAGATTAAATATCTTTGCAGGGAGGAATGTCTGGAAAGGGAAGCTTATTGGCCTCTGGGCCTCTAGGTACCTCCTTAGTATGGAGAAATCTGTTTTGAGCCTATGTGACTGTGGTCACAGACTTTTTTTCCCATTGTCTTGGTCTAAGATGTTAGGGATGCCTCATCTACATGTGAAAGGGTTGAGGCATTGCCCTTATATGACTGATGGCCACAAATCTCTCTTGGGGGGCATTGGGGTGCTATGGCTACATGACAGGGGCCTGGTGCTGGGAGCAAGCTAAGGTCTTACTGTCCCTTCAGGGTCTTCGGGTTTCTAGCTTTCAGCTCGACCTTGCCAGGTTTCCTCTCATGGTCTACTACCTCACACTAGTCACTAGTCACTACTCACTATACACATCACTTTTTAGATATCTTTGAAGTCAGAGTTCATCTCTTTTCCTGATACAGTATCATGTAATTCCAGTGACTTTTATAACTGGTATCTGTTGAATAGATGTGGTTTAATGTTCAGAACATAAGAACTGTAACCAACAGAATGATAAACCTCTAAATAAAATAAATCAAACCTCTAAATAAAATAAATCAAATTCTACTGTTATTAATCTGTATTTTTTATTTGGACATACCTTAAATTAGTTGTCAGTAAGTCAGCCTCACAAAATCAAGTTCAAATGGCCTACTGTCAAGACTATGACCTGAGCATTTTCTCATTTTATTTCCCTCTATAAAAGTATAGGGTTAACATGACTGAATGTTGGTAATTCTACCTATGGCATTGAACAACTCACTTGTTGTATGTCCATAGTAGGCTTGGAATTTCTTAGTATCAAAAGGTTTATCATATGCTACCTAGTTCCAAAAATTGGGTTTTATCTATATAAAACAATTTTCACTCTGTTCTTAATTTTTAGTTGATTACATATCTTTAAATATCCATAGGATTGTGAGATCTCTTCCTCTACCCTTCCCGTCTCCTCCTTCTCCATCTCCTCTTCTCCCTCTTCTTTCTTCTTTTTTAAGGTGTATTCCTGAGGGTATAGAGTGTGAAGATCCCTGTACACTGTTCTACTCCAATGTTAATCAGACAAGGAGACAACTGCAAGTCATTCTCAGGGCTTCCTTTGGCTTGTTTATTGTTTTGTCTGGATTAAATGAACTGATAACAAAGAAGTCTTAACATCTAAAAGTTAGTATTGATTTTTAGAATTGTAAACAACGAATACACACTATCTTCCATTTTTGACTTTCTGGACTTCATAGAGTTCGCTCTTTTTAAATTAGTTTTAGAGTTCCTTGAGTACTTGAGCATAGTTCTTAGTAGAGAAAAGTGTAAATAAAATACTTATTTTATGAGGTCACTTTAAGAAATGAATTATTTCTATTTATACTAACTTTCTTCAAAAGTAATTAATTTCAAATAATAGTGGAGATTACACTAGACCCAATAATATTTCACTCAGTTTCCAATGAGTATATTCTAAGAGATGGAAAAATAGTCTTGTGGGGGATGAAAAAGGAGCAGCATAACAGACACTAGATGGTGGATATTAAAGGAAAGGGGAATATTGGATTGGGAGAGATTTAAGTAGAAATAAGAATAGGAGGGTCCAGAAGACAGTGCATCTCACAGTAAAGATAGCTGAAAACACATATAAATTGAGTTTATAATCTTTACAAAAGTTTAGTTTTTAAAAATAATTTAATTGGCATTACCCTGCATCAAGCAGGGATGATGGTCTTCTATGCAGAAGCCATAGCTCATCAAACAAACAGCCAGTGCCAGGAATACTGCCCCCTTGAGATTTTGTTCAAAGACATCCTTAGATAACTCCAAAACAAACACATGACAGTGTAATTGATATTTATGACCTAGCCCAACTTTGGTAAAATCCCATTCCTGAAGAAGCCATATGTTTTGCTTGCAAGTATGGAGAAATTTTGATTTTGAAAATTAATATTGACCTGGAAGTTTCCTCTCTACATTGGCTGTCCTACCCATTGCCATACCTGTGAGTTACAATAACCAGGCAAGGTATTCCTGTCTTACAAGCTGTGACTAACTGCTCTCTAGTTAAACTTAAGGCCAGTTCCAGAAGACAGAGCTCAAACTTGTTACTGTCAACTTTGCCAAAAATATTTACTTGAGCAGTTCATAGGCTTTGGGTGAGTATCTACCACTATTATGTTGCTAAATGGACATGGATCAAATCATTGCCCTGGGAACACTTATCTTTAGATTCATAGATTAATACAGATTTCAACCCTCATCAAAGAAGCTTCTGTTTGTGCTGTAGCTGTATTTTAAAGTAGAGTCTCACAACTAGTCAAACTATAGAAGATAAAGCCTGTAGAGTTCTCAGTTGTAAATGAATCATTTATATACACCTTTCCCTGCAAGACTCCAGTACCATTTGTGAAGAGATTGTAAAAGCCAGAGAATATGAAAGATTACTTTGAAACTGTTTTGAGGAGACAAACAAATAACAAAGACATTGCGCAAACGAACTCATGGTAGTTGTGGCTGTATACACAACATTTGCATACCATCATGTCAGTCAAAATTCCAGAATGGATGGAGAAGGGCCTGAGGAGGTCCCACCCATAAGAGCAGTTGAGGGCTGATAAGGGAGCAAGCAAGCATTAGCCTTCTTCAGGAGTGTGGTTCCAGGTAGGTTTTTGATGCTTTGGTGGATGTCTCTGTATACTAAGAGCATTAACTGAATTCAATGGCTAAAAAGAGCAATGCATGGAGACTGGAGGAAAATGACCCTACGGAGTACAGGAAGAATTAAAGTGGAGGAACTAAGGGTAAGGATTAGTGCAAAAACCCAATAAATATATACAATTCTCAAAAAACAAGTTAAAGAAAAGTATCTGATAATTATTAAGGTGAAAGTAATTCTTTGATTGTAAATGCTACTTTAAAGAATGGTTAAAGAATATATGAGAGATCACTTAGTTTCTCTTTGAATTTATCTATAAACTTAATCATATCAGAGCTCCTCCAGACTTTTGGTGCTTATCTAAATCTCTGGAACAAAAATCACACCAAATTTATGTCAAATGTCAAGCTTACTTCATGGCTGGATAATGACCTGATATACAAGGCAGTAATGTGTTATCTTTTTAGAATTACCTTCTCCACTAAGGTGACTAGATGATTGAAGTGCCTTACTGAGACATGGGTTACTTCACATTGACAAATACCTTTCTTTTCAAATATGATAAATGAATCACTAACAGATCAGTATGGAATAATACATCATGTATATTATTATATTAGAAGAGTTGAGGACCATGGGGATTTCAGGAATCTGAGCTAAGGGGAAGGAGAGAGAATGGTAGTCAATACTGAGACTGTGTTATCAGATCTCTACAGAACTGACAAGTTTTATTAAATTAATATTAAGTAATTCATTTGAAATAAAAAAAGACAATGGTGAGCAAATTAAATGACTTAATTGGGAGCAGGAAAAATTCAAAAAATAATGAAATTAAACATCTTATCTGTCTTAGATGGCTATTCAGTCTTACCATTTATCAAAATAAACATTTTGGTTCTTCTAATATACTAATAAGTGTGTTTTCCATTCTACCATTTCATCATTTTTATACTTATTAGCATGTTAACTTATTGATTATTCAATATTTCATAACCCACTCCCATTTCTGCTCTACCTTAGCACTAGCACTCCTTATAAAAGTTAAATAGATCTAAAATGATAAAAATATATAATTTGAAGAAATCCCTTTTGATAAAGTAGCTATAATGGAGATGGCATTTTATAGGTGTGGTTCCATGGATACGTCTTCCTTGACCCATGGGGGAGCTCTCAAATTGCCCTCTCTTTTTGACTTGACTCACAGAATCTCTTCTCTGAGGTTTTCCCTGGGTACCAAGAATACACATTTTGCTTCCTCTTGCTGTGCCTCTATCAATGCCCCATTCTGCTGTATGGCTATATCACATTACTTAGTAACACTTAGAACCATTTAACTTTTTACTTCTTTATTAAGTGTTTTTCCTGTAAGTTCCATGGAGTAGTGGCATTGTTCATGGCGCTTAGTGCTTTTTTTGCTATGCCCAAATTATGGTTGATATTTAGTGTCTCAATACTTAAGACAATGCTATTTTAATTCTTCTTTACCTGAATATACTACTATAGCTCTCTTCTTTATCATGAGTTAATTTTACCAACCTTTGAATACTATGTCCTTTATTTATGTTAAAATATTGTTCTTCTTTTGCCAATCAAATCTCCTAAATTCTACTTGAGGGATAAAGTTTTGTTTGCAATTGTATTTATTTTCTATTTTGTGTTTATGACCTAGACCAATAGGAAGTGCATGAAACTAGAATATGTCTTATTATGAACAATTTATTTCAAAACATGAAGGCTATATAAGGAACAGGCCTTATCAAAAGTTAATTTATAGGATGAAAGGAGTTGCCAAGTTCCATCACCAACTCACACATGCAATATAAAAAGATTCACCCCTATGAGAGGGCCTTCAAAGACACACTCTTGGGTATTGTTTACTACAACCACAGGCATTCCTTGCTTTGTTCTGCAGGATGCTTAATATATCATTTAGATCTTAAATATATCATTTACATGCTTCTTTCTCCTGATATTTCTTTTATACTTTCACATCCTGCCATGTCCATTGAAATCTAAAATAGTCTGAAAATATCTAAGTCACAACAAATCTGCTGTGTGAATAAAATCTTTATAGTGAGCTGTGAGGTCTCCAAGGCACATGCATAATAGAAATTCAATATCACTTCATTTGAGTACAGACGTAGCTACCAATAGTTGCCTTTCAGAGACCCACAAATTGTGCTATGAAAAGAATTATTACGACAGAGAGCCAGCACTAAGTGTGGAAGCCTGGGAAATTTATTCCACTGTGAGCACTCTGAATCACCTCAAGGTGAGAGCAAAAGTAAAAAAAGACACTCTGGAAATAAGAATTATAATGGAAGTAACTAATATTAATTTTGATTTTTAACTACATATTACTCAGCATAAGCTAAACTGAAACACAGAAAAGGACAATCAATGAAATGGCTATCAAAGTGGAGGATTTGTCATTTGTATCGTCAGTGCTCAGAAAATCACTATAAAAATTTTTATATATAATTTTAAAATATCATAAATTTCATGCTTAAAGAATTGAGGATTAATTTTTCTCCTAGGAATAAAATGAAGTCAGGAAATTTTCATGTGTTTCTCAGCCAAAGACAAAGACAGGCAAGGAAATAAAAAAAAATTAAATTAGGTTAAAATCAATATCACATTTTATGGTTTTGTCTTTGGGAAAATGTCAAAATTAGCAAGAAAAATGCTAATCAAGATTAAAATTATTTTACGCACTATTTTAGGCTAATGTGATTAAATCTTCTTTAGTTGGATTTTGACCACTAAGAATCTAAATTATGTAAACTTAACTCTACTAAGT
Source organism: Mastomys coucha (assembly GCF_008632895.1). Lineage (NCBI taxonomy): Eukaryota > Metazoa > Chordata > Mammalia > Rodentia > Muridae > Mastomys > Mastomys coucha. The sequence continues at coordinate 41,502,714 of NW_022196914.1, read as the reverse complement.
TAGATTTCTATTAATATTTTCAACTTTGCAATTAAATTTTCTAATGTTAAAATCTAGTATTTAAATTATAATATATTTTAACATCAAAAATATCTAATCCTTCCATTTTAATAGGAAATTTTATGTTAAAATAAATGATCTATGGTACTCCTTAATTGTACCATACATCATTTTCTAAAAAGTTAACTGAGCAACAGAGTACATCCTATAACATTTATAATTCTTAAAAGTAAAGCTAAGGAGTCATAAGTCATCATTATAATTGATATTTATTTAGGATGAAAATTGCTATATCATACTCAGTTTGGATAATTTAAACATTTTTGTATATCTTAGAAACAATTATTATTTCTTTATAATTTCTAAAAGAAAATCAACTTGAAATAAGGCATTGGTATGAGGCAATAGTTGCTGAGAATCCCATTAAGTTAAACATGAAATTTAAGTTCACTGATTCTCTGAGACCATCGCTATTTTGTAGAGTACTACATGAATAAAGATGGTTCTAGATAGAAGTTAATACAAAGTAGAGAACTTTGGTTCTTTTCTTTATTGACATGTGGCTGAGTACATAGACTTAGTGTTTGGATGCAAATGTACTTTGAAAGATGTATGTTCAATGAACGTGATCCCCACTTTAGGAGTGTTAGGAGCTGGGACTTTGGTAGTGTCACTTCATACACTTCATATAAGCTTTCACTCCATGAATCCACTTCTTTGTGGATTTATAAGGTTATGACCTAGTGGGAGACAATGAAACTAGGAGTTGGTCTAGTTAGGGGGAGAAAATCATTGAAGACATACTGCTGATAGATGTATGTTATCCCTGACTCTCCCCACATTACTTTCTGGCTACCAGAAAGTGAACAATTTTGTTCTATCACTTATTGCTGGCCACATTGTTCTTCATCACCAGTGAAGCTTTTGAATCATAGACTCAGATATGTGAAGCCAAGAACTAATATTTTAATTTGCTTGCCTCTGGAATTTTGTTATAGAGATGGAATACAATGAACACAGACCTCACAAGCCTACTCAAGAAATACACATCCATTGTGTCAATTCAATTCTCAGATAGTGAGTTAATATTCCTAACCCCTATGAGTGATGAGAGTGAGATATGGAGTCTTTTGGGAGATGCTCGGTTCTCAAGGGCAAAGCTCTGATGAGTGGATGGGTACAGTGCTCTTATGCAGCACGTCCAGGGGAACCTTCCCTCCCTTCATGCAGGATCTGGGAAAAAGAAGCCATCTATGAATAACAGATCTTCAGCAATCACTGTACCTATTAGCAGCTTAATTTCTGATTTCACACTACTCAAAGAAATAGCTTTCTATGTTTTATAAAACACTCAGCTTATGTTATAGTGTTATCACAGCATGAATGAACATAGATGAAATATTTTAAAAAATTGATCCTAAGCATCACTGTTTAAATGATGTTTTATGAAAAATGAGATTAAATCTATATGTCATGCCACCAACTACTGTAAACAGAGTTCACATTTAATTGACATGTCATGTGCAATTAGTTATTTTTATTTCGTACATTCTACTTATCTACTAGTCCATCTAAACAACTGTAGATATATAGTTTTAATAACTCCAGTGACAATGGCATTTGCCACTTCCATTTCCCTGATGCCTGAATGGTGTTTTATGTTATTTAAGGCCATTTATCTTTTCCAGGAGCTCTTCAAATGCTGTCACCTTGGAGAGGTGGCTTCCACCCCAGTTCCCTCTTCAGAACAACAATACAGGCTTTAGAGTGGTCCTGTAGGGAAAGGTTAGACACGTCACACATTAAACCACTTAGATCAAAGGTACTGAGGAAGCACCTGACAACCTAGCAAATTCCAGTTAGGATTGCTTACAGTTTGGAAGCTGTACAATAAAAGATAATTTGCTATCTATGAAGCATGTCATCACAGTCCTCACATCTACAGTAACAATCTCTTATTACTACTCTTATTACAGTACAAATACAGAAACAAACATAGACACAGTTTCTGGTTCTTACAATGTCAAACTGCTATTAAGTGGCAAAGGTTCACGTCCTCCCTCAGCATTCCTGTATGTCTTCAGATAAAACTCACATTTTTCAAATATGATCGAGAGACAGGGTATTCTTTGGGTTTGTTGCGTATCCACTGTTGAAGCACTGTGGTGGTGAGTCTCAGTGCAGTAGCAGAGTTCTTCTGCTCTCAGCCTTTCTGTGCCCAGCTCCTTCCCAACACTATCCTGTTGCATGGTTGAATAGACATTTGGCTCCTCCTCTGCAGGGCTGACGTGTTTCCCAGGAACTCTTGTAACATTTCTTGGCTCAGGCCCAAGGAAGGGTTGGCACTGGTAAAGCTGGTGTGCTTTACTCTGTGTTTTTCACTCCTTAGTGAGGCAGTTGACTGCCCAAGGCACCCTTTCAGTACAATACAGCTCGACAGTTTTCACTGTGTCTTTTGTTTCTCTAGATCTGGAACATCAGGAACCTGAACTGTCGTTGAATAAATCTAGAGCATCTATCTAACAGACAGTCTTGCTGAAGATATGAGAGTTACCATGCTTGGCTCCATCAGATGTTTCTTTAACAGCTCTGATTTAGCAGAGGTGCCTATGTACAGTGAAATTCAGTATTAAAATAATTGAAAGTCTATACACACATTCAAATTCCTAATTTAAATCTTAGTGCTGATGTTATACCTCATATTTTCTTTTTGATTTTTAAGCTTTTACTTGTTTATAATAATTATACATATTTATAGAGTACAAGTGATAATTTGGCACATACATAATATACAGTGATAAAAATCAGAGTAAATCAGAGTAATTAGTATCTTGAGCTCCTTAAACCCTGGCCATTGAGGTGAAAGTCTTCAATTTCCTTTCCTCTAGTTCTTTATAAAACATATAATAAATTATACTTGAGACTTTTTCTCAATATTATTTGTGCATATATAATATGAATGTGTATATAAATACATTCAACTATATTTAAAATGTACATAAGAATTTGTAAAGAAATTTATATACTTGTTTGGTGATTATATAACAGTTATTTAATATTGATGTACAAAATAAGGCTAGAGTAATGACTCACTCAACAGTATGTTCAATAAACAACCGCAAAGGCTACGTTTCGATCCAGAATAGCATTAAAAAAAGCTGAGAGTGGGCTGGAGAGATGGTTCAGAGGTTAAGAGCACTGTCTGCTCTTCCAGAGGTCCTGAGTTCAATTCCCAGCAACCACACAATGGTTCACAACCATCTGTAATGAGAACTGGTGCCCTCTCCTGGCTTGCAGACATAAATGCAGGCAGAACACTGTGTACATAACAAATAAATCAATATTTTAAAACAAAACAATTTATCATATTAAAAAAGAAAAAGCTGAGTGTGATGTTGTGTGCCTATAATGTCGGCACTGGGGAGAAAGAAATGAAGATCCATCAGCTTGCTGGCCAGATAGTCTTCCTGAATTAGTGAACTCTAGCTCCAGGTCTAGTGAGAGACACTATTTCAAAAAGTAAGGTGAGACATCATCGTCTGTGGCATACTCGCGCACACACAAACACAGACACATACTCACAGGAGAATGTGCCGTATTACACTTCATAAAATACCCAGCCAACTGCTTTCAAAAGTATAATAAACACCAGTAGTTTATACTTCCACGTTATATTTCGGGTTGTGTTTAAATATTGTGCATTTAATAAGATCTCAAGAGCTTTGATCAAAGTATTATGTTATAGCCTATAGCTTTAGCAGTTTGAAACATCCTACATTTTTATGTTTGGGTCATGAAGTTCTCTCAGTTGCCATTGTCTTATGTTGCTATCTTATTTGCTTTTGCTGTGCTAAAGTGATGTCCTCCAATCCAGAGGAGGCTGGTATTGGGCTCACACATCTGGACGATGAACATGCTGACTTTCTCCTGCCCTTCTATTTGTCTTAAAATTGGGTGTGTGTCACACATTGTGACAGTCAGTTCTTGACATTTTTTGAGGTGTTTAGCACCATACAGTAACTGAGGGAGAAGAATGGATTGGATACTAAGTTCTAGTATTCTGATGTTCTTGGGATATTTTGATTATATTTACTTTTCTTTTCTTTTTCTCCTTAAAGCTAATACAGCTGACTTAAAAAACAAAACAAAACAAAACAAAAACTCCAGCAAACGACTAGTAGGAAAGCCTGATAAACAAAATTTAGTAATAAACACTTAAAGTAAAATCTTAAATTTGAATCTTAAAAATTAGTAACAATATTCTACCTCAACATTTTCTACGTGTAGCATTTAGATTCCTAGTACATTATTCCCACTCCCCAGTACATTATTTTGTTCTTCTACCTGGAGTCTCTTCCTATAGTCCTACAGTGCTTCCTTCCACCTTTAGGTATTGTTTTTCTTTTTTGAAATTTAGATTCTGTGTATGAGAGAAAACATAAGGTATTTTCACATACCTGGCTTTCTTTACTTGACAGAATTTTTCTCGTTTGTCATTCTTTATCTTTTTCAAATTTACTCTTTGTTCACATGTAGAAATTAAGAGAGGTTAACCCATATATTTTGCACATATATAAATACATATATACTTATACTAAACTAATTCAAGATAAAAACTAATTGGTCATCCTTACTATTTCACTGCTTTAGATTTCTCATGTGGGGATGCTGCATGCTTGTCTAATGAGACATTATTTGCCAAAGCTTTAGGTACAATATGAGTTTCTTTTGATTACTTTCAATTCTTTTAATTTTTAGAAATTAAAATAATTATATGATTCTTCTCCCTCCCTCTCTTCCCCAAACCATGTGCAAATGTTGATATATTGGACCCCCTACCACTTGATCTCACGTTTGTGGTTTCTGGCTTCACTTTCAATTATTCATATATTCCCAGTCCATATAATGTTACTTGTATTTATATGATTTCAGGACTGATGTTGAATATTTGATATTTTCTATCTTTCAATTTGTGCTTGCATTTTGCAGATGCAGGAATATAGAAATAAACTGAGCTGTATTAAATAACTTGCAAGTGTGATGCTTAAAGCATTTGAAGCATGATATCACATGGACCTGTTTCAGGGGTATCCTGGTTGTGATAAGGTGCAGCAGATTCCTGATTTCTATAATGTCCTTTAAAAACTATATTTAGAAATGTCCAGTTTTGTCTCATTGTTAAAGCAATATTTATAAACATCCTAGGTCCCCCAGCTGAAAAAGGCCATTCCATATTTCATGTTCTGTGAATAAGTTATTTAAATGAAAAATTTGAATACAGTTTCAATCTGCTTTTAAGTATGAATGTTTTATGACAGTAATCAAATACAGATTAATTTATATCAGATTCATTTGAATTCCAAATAAAATTCTTTATGAATTTACTGATATGACAACTTATTGGAAAGATTAAAAAATCTTCACAAATAATTTCTTTTCTTTTATATATACATCATGAATTTATCTATTCCTGTAAGAACCAATAGATCAAAAGCAAAGTGTTCTTTTTCCTAATATTCAAAGAGAATTTCTGATATTGATTGTGAACCAGGAAATTTTCTAAGTATTATATTAAGTGTTAAGAAAATCAGTGTTGATGAGGATACAGAGGAAAAAAGGTAAATTACACTTACAATCTAACTAGAGGAGCAGAAGCACGCACATATGCATGCATACACACGTGCACACATATACATACACATGTGCACACCTATACATACACACGTGCACACCTATACATACACACGTGCACACATATACATACACACGTGCACACATATACATACACACGTGCACACCTATACATACACACGTGCACACCTATACATACACACGTGCACACCTATACATACACACGTGCACACATATACATACACACGTGCACACATATACATACACACGTGCACACATATACATACACACGTGCACACAAACACACATGCACAAACACAGGCATAAGCGTGCACACTCACACGTTCAGACACATACACAAACACACTTGTAAATACAGACTGCACAAACACACACACAGTCACACAGATGGACACATATACACACAGACACAAGCACACACATATAAAAACATATACATACAGACAGACACAAATGGATATATATGTATACATATATATAATAAATAATATTTGAAATATAAGAAAACAGAAAAGTAGGTATTTCTGATTTTCAGAAAACAGTTCATTTAGATGTCTAGTAGTAGGCATCTTTAGAGTACAGCAAAAGTCTGTCAGACGGCTCAAGAAACAGAAGCCTGAAAGAGACATTTAAAAGTAGTTTTGGCAACTAGTGCATGAAGTGGGAGTGGTGTGGGATGAAATGTTGCAGGGTGAGAGTGGCTTTTCAAAAGTACTAATTTTGCTGTAAGTATAGAAACAGGGACAGCAGTAAACAGGGCTGTCTAGAGTCCTGATGTTTCTTATGGAAAATAGTTTTCATAAGATGCCTGCTAGTATTTGACATCTGGCAGGAGTGATGTGCATGTCGGGAACTAGGGTGAAAACTTCAGCTGTGATGCTAATAATGGAAATGATATTCTAATTGGTGTCAGATATTATTAAGTCAAAGTCTTCATTTAAGATGGCCTCTAAGCAATGGCTAGAATTATGTCCACACTTTCAACGCTCGTGACTTCTACTGCTTCTCTGTGTTCAGGGCCATTATTTAGCAATTTATTTCAGTAAGAAGTCATAGAATGTGCAAGGTAACGTGCCCATACAAAGGAGATGTTAAATATGTTTTCCTGTTGTGTGTTAGTGTATATATGTGTGCATGCATACATGCATGCAAGTGTGTGTATAAAATAAGATAATCATATCATTGTTACTGAAGAGTTGTTTCATTACCAAGTCTGAATGAGTTAAATTCTTTAATATATTCTGGATTGATATTTCATAGAGATTTTCTGATCACATAAGAGTACTTTCTAACAAACTTAGGGAATTCCTCTTGGGATCTTTTTTACACTCAAAGCAAAATTATTTTTCTCATTTGAATTTTTCTTAATCTTTCCTTAACTCTTGAAACTTATCTAATGACTTTAATTTAAAAATGGTGCCTTCCTATTGGCTTTTAATGACAATGTCAGTGTTAGAACAGTTTCTAGTTTCTAAAGGAAGACAAAGGTTAATGAATCCTGTAAGAGCCAAGTAAATGAGTTCTGCTCATTTTTTTTAGCAAGCAGAGAGTTTCTGAGTTATAGAATATGCCCACAAATATTCTCATACAGAGCATACATATCCTAGAAAGGCCATATGCTTTGAAGATGCTCATAGGGAAGCATATAAGGACATAGGGTTGCTATAAACTCACTTTATGTTTATGTGATTCATGCATACATATGCTATTTCATGTATAATTATTATAATTTCCATTTTTACATCAACAGTTTACTCTTAAATTTATGCAATTTAATATAGTGATAAGAAGAATCCACTTTAATAAATTTACCCCTTGAAATTCTGAGGTCATAAATAAATGCTCTGAGTAAATCTTATCTTTGAGTCTTGATCAGGTTTTCAACTTATATTAAAATGATGATGTATGGAGAATGGCAATTGTGTCTGGATACTCTCTTTGGTTTTAACTGTCAGAGTTAACTATGATTTAAGTTTTATTACAAATTAATATTTTCCATTATTCTATGTTTGTTTCTAGTAGGCAACTTCAGTGGTCAGTGGGCTTTTAATGTATCCTGGGCTTGCTCACAGAAGAAGCAAACAAAAGAGGAGCACTCAACAAGACAAAAGCAAGGATTTCCCCAGATTCCAGATAGACTGAAGATATGGAAGACTGCTGGATACGGACTAGGGGATCAGCTGCACTGTTCAACACAGTGAAACCTTCTTCCTGGCTTAGAGACTTATTACCAGACTTTTCCAAGTTCTTCCCAGGTGTCCATTGTCTTTTAAGTTCTTGTGAAACTGTGGAGAATAAAACCAGAAAAAGGATAGCTTAAGTCTCATCAAAAGGATCAAATTAAACCAGCCCTTTACATCTGATTGTAAAAGAATGAACCACTGAGCACTTTCTATGCCATGAAAAGTCTTTTCTCCAAACACTCCACAAACTTGACTCACAAACACCAAATTATAAACAAGAAAGCATTTTCAAAAACTTTCAGGAAACCCTCAAAATTTGGTGTGCACATGCATCAGGATGTATGCTATCAAGGAACAATTTTATATATACATTTGCGGATCCTGTGGCTTGTGGAACATTGTAAATATTGTTGGTACATAAAAACTCTGTGAACATGGTGCAGGGAGAAGACATGTCCTGTGACACTGAATGTTGCTAGTTCCTAGACCTGTGACCTTACACTGCTTACTTCAGACTGTAAAGCTTAGGAGAGTAAGTAACTATATTGATGGAGATTAAGACAATAAAATAAAACACTGTTAATTTACACTATTGGGACAGAGTGACTATTAACTATACAATTTCCTATTAATACCACCATCATTATTATTCATGATTTTTTATTCTGTCTCAATGAAGAAAAGTCTTTACATTTTAAAAAAAATCACTAAATGAAATGAAGAACTATAACTTGAAAGGGCAGGCAAGAGTATAAGTGGAAATCTAAAGATTGGAGATTTAGAAGGTAACGAAGAGAGGTTTTATTGAGAGAACAGGAATACATCATGGTTATACGGGTGAGAGGAGATAAAATGTATTGTAAACATGCATTAAAATGTCAAAAATAAAAGGAAATAAATTTAATAAAAAGTTTAGGAAATACATGATATGGTAAAATTATATCATTGACCTCAACATTACTTTAAAAATTAAATAGAATTGTCTATATATGCATGGATCATTTTGTTCTTTTCTAACATAATACTTTTAAATTAGATTCATGTTTTTATTACTTAATTAGGTTGATGTGAAGAAAGCACATTTAATGATGGCTTTATTACAAACACATTATATTTAACAGAAAACAAAATGTGTTATTTATATTTGCATAAATATAATTGTGCCATATACACTTATCTCTAAGCTTTAAATAATGCTGTGCCGCAGCTTCATATTAACTTTACAATTTTACACAAGCTATGCAATTAAATACTTGCTTAAAATGAGCAGTTTTAAACTTTCTTGCATATATATGTATACATATAAAATCTCCTAAGGAATGAACTGCACTCTCAGTAATGTCTGCTATATTGTATGCTGCTTCTCTGCTGTCCAGCCAAGGGATAGGGTGGGAAAATAATTTCACACTGCATATAATGCATCTGATATGAAGGAAACTTGAAAATTATTTAGTTACAGATTTCTCTGACCAGGCTTGCAAAATGGCATATATTATGTTAATGGACAAGCATTTGAAAATGAATTTGAATATTAAATGCGGTAAGTTTGGGTTCTGACATGAATAAAGCATAGTTGGTATACAATTTAGAAACAGGTTTCTTGTTAACTCTTTCATTACCATTGCTTACAATCATGTCTCATGCTGAAAAACTCAAAAGTCTCATATGATTTTATCACTGAAATTTTCACTGTATTAAACCTAACCAAGGGCATGCAAATGGAGCTCTACTGTAGTATTAGATTGGTTAGTCATATTCTATGTTCACTTGCTCCATGTTGTTCAATGAAAAATTGTTGCTTATTCACTGAAAGTTTTAAGTAGAAAAGAAAATGAGCAGTATCCATCACTGTATTAATAATATGCCACACTTCAAGCTTTTGTTTGGAAAGTCACACATTTGGGTGGGTAAATATCAGAATGTGTGCTCACTAGTCACTATTACATATTCAAATCAACTTTCACATTTTCAAGTCCAAGCAGAAACTCCAAATTTACTATTTAGTGGATTCACAGTGTTTAAATCTACAGAAAATGAATAGTTAATAGGAAACCTTGCCACCAAAGCCTATTTTTATTGAAGGAGCAAAGCACTGCAGTACACCGGATGTTTTAGGTCATTTATTTTGTTTTTGCTTTGGGTCATTTTACAAAAGCACTTCTGCTCTCTAGCGTTAAAATGAGAGCCACTCTACTCCCCAGATATTACCCAGCAGCACTTGGGGGCTCTTAATGATTAATACCATCACCGTCCAGCCACAAACCTTTCTGCCGCAGATAATGCCAGGCAGCAAGCACGCTTGACACTTTTAATGTATAATTAAGTAGGAAAAGTCAGCACTCAGTATGCAAATTTTTCAAAATGATAAATGATGCCATACAGCAGTAGGGATTGATTTGGTGTAAATGAAACTAATTAAGGAAATGTCAAACATAATTAATAAAACAGGTTTAAGCTGCAAAACATTGTCAATTGAATGAATGAGGAGGCATTGGCTCCCATTGTTTCTGCTTTATTTAGGGCTTGTGTTTAGCTTGTACTCTGTTCCTAAATGCACTACCAGTACCTCACACCCTCCTCTACCAATTCCCAGAGAGGGGGAAAATAAATTTGCTTGTCTCTCCACTGACTGCAGAAATTAATTGCAGAAATCTTGTCCCATCCAAGTGTTACATTCACTCACAGGACATTAACATAACTAATTTCAAAGAGCCCAAATGGCTGTATAATAGAGCACTGTCAGTATGCCTGACAGTCTTTGGTCATACCAAATTAGCTTGGTTTTCTAATTGAAATTTTTTTCCTTCTACTCTTTTTTATAATTTTTCCTCAGCTATTCATTTTTGATAAGAACAAAGGTTTTATAATTTACAAAAGAGTGCTTGACCTATAATTACTAGGAGGAAATTAGGAGAGGTAGAGAAGTCAGATTTAGTCCTGGTAATGATGCCGGAGACCTTGCTCCCTCTAGGGAGCCTGAAGAATAATGGAATCTTCTATTTTTACGGGCGACCTGTGCACTGGTGCTGACTCTAACTGTGAATCCACTTTACTTTGCAGATCACTTGCTTAACACTAAAAGTGCCAGCAGAATGGCAGGCCATTACTCCAAATGTCATTCAAACCAGTGTCATTTCTGCACGCCCTTCTCTCTCAGAGAACGAATTGGGAAACATCTGCCAGTCCTCCAACCACACTCTTGTAAATCTTCCGCGTCGAGTTATGTAACTTAATTTGTGAATCATTTGGGTAAATTAGGGCAAGAGAGGGTAAGGAGTTTGTCAAGAGGAAGAAATGCAAGGAGTGCTAAATTGATTTATTTGAAAAGAAATCCAACGGGTTTGATCTTAAAATTGTCACCTGCATGCTATGACTCTAATCTTATCATACTTGACACAGTATTCAAAGTCAGAAATCCACCAGTGTATTCTCAATTGATAGAAGTCTCAATAGCACATACTTTCCTCTTAATTATGCCAGGAAATGACTCAATGTATAAGAATCAAGTCTTTTTAAACTTTGAATTATGAATTATATACTTAATATGGCATTTCAGATTAACTGGGGAAATTGAATGGAACTGAAGTCAAAGATTGCACATGAAGGCTGATTGGATGTACACATTTTTCTTAATCCATACAACTTAAGCAGAAATGCTGGAGGTACACTTGTAGGAGCATAGTTGTATGTGCTTAATATCCTGTTCCTATAAAATCTGTTATTTTTATATTTTTAAAATTTAATTAAAATAGAAATAAGTTTTGTTAGTACCTGTGTGAGCTTGTAGAGATTCTTGACTTAGAGTTGTATAAGTTTGGGGGCTAATTTTTTATGTTTTCCAATATTGTCTTTGGTACTCAATGTTGCACTATAGTTATATATGGCTATTTTTTGCTTTTATACCTTGATTGAGTTTATTCTTTTTATCCAAACACACATTATGGTTATAGGCTCCTTGGTTATATCTTCTGTGTTATGTGAGATTCCAGAGAAGGATGGAATTGTCAATTTATACTTCACCTTTAAGTGAAATGAGTTTGGAATAAGTCAGTTGTTTGCTGTTTAAAAAGACACAAAGTGCTTCTGGATTACTTAATCCTATATGTTACAGAGATGAGTTAAGGGACCTTTTCTGTTATAATTGCATATGATTTAATTCTAACCTCTCAGAAAATATAGAAACAGAATTAAAGTGTCTAATTTTTCTTAAAACTGGGAAGTTAGGGATCAGTTTTCAAGAAGACTGGTGATCCTAAGGCACAGCTAATAAAGTGGCTTAAAACTGTCTTCTCAGCCCAGTAATTTTCTTCCTTTTTCACTTTATCCTTTGGATCTGCTCTTGTTGTGATGAATCTTCAGACCCTATATATTACCCAGTTAGCTCCAGGATTAAGGTTATATAAATGCTAACAGGTAAGTACACTATGAATGTTCTTTTTCAGCCCTTCAGAAACTGCAGTAGGATTAGCTCTGACTGGGCCACAGAAGGGGATTTGTTCTTCTTAAAACCCATCACTAGTCAGGCACGGATACATGGGCTATTGTGAACTTAATATCTACTCTTGACTCTGATTCTGTTCAAAACTAAACAAACCAGTGGTAGTTGGAAAGAGATTCCTCAAGGAAAACAAGGGGACTTTCATTAATGGAAAGGAGAACTAAGGAGATCTTGGAAATACCAATAATTAAACATATTATAGGTAGTAAACAGCAAAATGTGCACTCAATATGGATTTTTTTGCTCAGTGTTTTATATTAATAGCTTAATAAGAAAGGGAAAAATTATATATCATTATAAATGGATTATATCCTTATGTTCATTGTTTAACAGAGGATATAAGCAAAGAGAAAGTTAAATTTTGATGAAAATGTTTTATTCTTCATAGCAAAGAGAAACATGGTTTATTAAACTTGATATTTGCTGTCAGGTCTGAAGTTACTTCTCTTTGGTGACAATTACTCAGTCTGTTTCTGTATTGCATAATCTTGATTCTTTTGAAAAGTATGTTAGTTGTTATTATGTAGGCATTTAGATGTACCTTTTGTTTTCTCATGATTAGTTTGGGTTATGCACCATTAAAAACTATACCACAGTGGTGACATGTCTTTTGCACTGTCTTAGGTCAGAGACCCTATGATTGAATGCTTATTATGGATGATGTTAACCATGATCACCTTGGTTGGGTGCTGCCTTCTGGATTTCTTGACTACATTAATCATAGTTTTTACCTTAGAACAAATGGTTAAGTTTAATCCACTTTGGAAAGATAAATCAATATATTTTATTGTTAAGAATAATGTTAAGAATTTTGAAATATATTTTATAATTATCATTGTAACTTACATGAAATCTGAGAACTTAAATATCATAAATGCATGAGACAATAGTTTGACATCCAAATTTTACCTTCAAAATTTTAATTTTGAGGGCTGGAAGGTGGCTCAGAAGTCTTGAGTTCCTACCATCCACATGGAAGCACACAACTGCCTGTAACTCCAACTCCAGGGTATTGGTCATATTTCTGGCAAATTATATAAACTCAGGAAGATACAGCCACATAAATGAATACATGAATTAGTATATAATGCTTATAAGATTATTATGTGGAATTCTAAGGTTAATTTATCCATTCATCCCTCTGATACATCTTAATTTTCATTCTTATATAAAGACATTTTAATGTCTTTTTCTAAAACAAACACATACATATGCATACATACACACACACTCACACACACACACACACACACACTGAGATAGACACCCCACATATTTACTTATGCCAATCTGATAGAATAATAGATTTGCATGGATCACGTTACTTGATTTCAAGACATATAATGCTACACTAAATATTCAAGTAATATCTGTAATACTGTATACTCCAAAGGCTGATTAAGGAAAAGTCTAAGTTTGAAACTAGACTATGCAACACAGATAGATCCTAGTATAAAACAACTTTATAACAAGACAGTATGATATTAACAAAGAGATAGAAACTGATATATTTAGCAAATACTTGAGAAGTATACTTATATAAATATGGTTACTGGAAATTTGAGACTAATGAGAATGAAGATATTCTCTGACTAAGCATAACTTCTTTCTAAAATTTTCAAAATAATAGGACAGAAATCTAATTATCAAACACAAAACAAGAAACTTTGGACTTAAGAGAATAGTTTAACATTGTATTGAAGTTCTTCAGTATCAATAAGTATACATTAAAAAGGAAAAAATGAAAATATTAAAAATGGTAAGAAATTTTTCCACTGTCAAAAACATTGTTGAAACAACAAAGACAAATTATACATTGGTTGAAATGATTTTAAAAGTACAGTTGACTTTCATATATATATATATATATATATATATATATATGAAGGAGGTACATGGCCCACCAATCAGAAAACAAATAATACATTTAAAATTCCTCAACAACCAGTACCACAACACCCAGAGAAAGCTCCACTCTCAGGTGTTCTAACACACCTAGGACCATAGGATCAGAGGTGAGGAGGACACAACATTTATTCCAACACTGGGAGTAACTAGGACCAGTAGGACCCAGCCATGCAGAAACTCTGCCAGACCAGTGGCATGAGTACCTTCTGGACCAGGATCTCAGGGTCCCAGAGACAGCTTGAGTCCCAGGACAAATCCAGGATCTCAAGATCACAGGATCCCAGAATCACAGGATTACACAGACAGCTTCACTCTGAGGAGTTCTGACACAACCAGGATCACAGGAAGGAGGAGCTCCAGTTAGACATAGAGAGGGCAGGTAGCACTAGAGATAACCAGATGGAAGGAGGCAAGCATAAGAACATAAGCAACAGAAACTAAGGTTACTTGGTATCATCAGAACCCAATTCTCCCACCATAGCAAGTCCTGGTCATGCCATCACACCAGAAAACAAAGATTCAGATCTAAAATTACTTCTCATAAATAACTCCCTTAAAGAAATACAGAAGAGTACAGGTAATCAGCTAGAAGCCTTTAAAATGGAAACACAAAAATCCCTTAAAGAATTATAGGAAAACACAAACAGGAGAAGGAAATGAACAAAACCACTCAGGATCTTAAAATGTGACTCGAAACAATAAAGAAATCACAAAGAGAGACAACCTTGGGGTTAGAAAACCTAGGAAAGAGATCAGGAGTCATAGATGCAAGCATCACCAAGAGAATACAAGAGATAGAAGAGAGACTCTCAGGGGCAGAAGATACCATAGAAAACATTGACACAACAATCAAACAAAATGCAAAATGCAAAAAGCTCCTAACCCAAAACTTCTGGGAAATCCAGGACACAATGAGAAGACCAAAACTAAGAATAATAGGTATAGAGGAGAGTGAAGATTCCCAACTTAAAGGGTGAATAAATATCTTCAACAAAATTATAGAAGAAAACTTCTCTAACCTAAAGAAAAAGATACCCATGAACATACAAGAAGCCAACAGAACTCCAAATAGACTGGAACAGAAAAGAAATTCCTCGCATCACATAATTATCAAAATACCAAATGCACTAAACAAAGAAAGAATTTTAAAAGCAGTAAGTGATAAAGGTCAAGTAACACATAAAGGCAGACATTTCAGAATTACACAAGACTTCTCACAAGAGACTATGAAAGCTAGAAGATCCTGGGAAGATATCAAACAGACCCTAAGAGAACACAAATGCCAGCCTAGGCTACTATACCCAGCAAAACTCTCAATGACCATAGATGGAGAAATAAAGATATTCCATGATAAAGCCAAATTTATACAATATCTTTCCACAAATCCAGCCCTACAAAGGATAATAGAAATAGATGAAAAACACCAACACAAGGAGTGAAACTACACTCTAGAAAAAGCAAGAAAGTAATCTTTCAACAAACCCACACAAAAATAATTCAACCTTTAACAACAAAAATAGCAGGAGGTAACAATCACTTTTCCTTTATAACTCTTAATATGAAAATTAATATTACCAACATATCCTAATTAATTGTAATTCAAAAATATGAGGAATTAGAAATTTGTTGGGTGTCATTCAGTGGTCTCTCTAAGTTGGTAATTGGAGAAATAAGTCCAATATTGTACAATCCATATATACTTTCTGCTTGTTTGTACATGACAGTGTCTTGCAGTATACCACATAATGGTCTTAAAATCATGCTTCTCCTATCTCAGCCTCTTCATTAGTAGGATTGTTCATTTGATGTTTTTACACTATACTATGGTTTTCAGAACAGCTTACACATTTAAAAATTATTTATACAACCAAAAGAAATGTAGACAATTAATATAGCTACTATGGAGGTAAAATCCTTTGGTGATGTGAGGGACACTGAAATACAGCCTTATTCCAATGAACTCCAATGTCTAAAAGCTGTTCTTATTTTGGGTTTGTACAACAGTAAGAGCCAAGATTTTAAAGTCTACTAAAAACAAAATAAAACAAACAAAAAGACTTTATCTATTTATGTTTATTTAATAATGTGTCCGCCATTTTTATGATTGGTACAAAAATATATTATGTTGAATATAATAAAAGTAGACATTAATATTTAAATATATAACTTCATGTTAAGTATTCCAAAGAAAGATTTAGACCCATATTATCGTTTTATATTCATTGATTCAATTTATATTTGCATTTTCATATTAACTTTTAAGTTCAATTATTATGAATAAAATAAACTTAGGCCATGTTAACCTGTTTTTTTTTTTTTTAAAAGAATGTTGGAGATGTTGTTTGGAGACGTTTCAGAAGAAAAAACATCACTGGGGATGAGTTTTGAGGTTCTAGAGCCTCGCTCACTTCCAGTGTTTTCATTTTTTCCTTTCTTTTTCTGGTTCTTACATATGGTTGAAATGTGATCTCTCAACTAAACTCTCCTATAATTTGGTTTTGGTTATTGTTTTAATTACAGCAACAGAAAGATAACTGAAACACAAGAGCTATCTGTCAAGATTTGTTGAATAAAATTAAATTGAAAAATATCTTGGTTTTACTACAATGGCCTGTAAGTATGCAAACCTAAAAATGCCTAAATATGATGTATTATTTGGTCTTCTTGGCT
Source organism: Mastomys coucha (assembly GCF_008632895.1). Lineage (NCBI taxonomy): Eukaryota > Metazoa > Chordata > Mammalia > Rodentia > Muridae > Mastomys > Mastomys coucha. The sequence goes on along the minus strand of NW_022196914.1, from coordinate 41,485,803 downwards.
ATATTAATTACCCATTTTCAGTACTTTTAAGTAGGTCTCTGTGATAGTTTGTATATGCTTGGCCCAGACAGTGGCACTATTTGGAGGTGTGGCCTTGTTACGGTAAGTGGGTCATTGTGGGAGTGGGCTTTAATACCCTATTCCTAGCTGCCTGGAAGCGAGTATTCTGCTAGTAGCCTTCAGATGAGGATGTAGAACTCACAGTTCCTGCTGCACCATGCCTGCCTAGATGCTGCCATGTTTCCATTCTGTTGATAATGGACTGAGCTTCTGGTTCTGTAAGCCAGCCCCAATTAAATGTTGTCCTTATAAGAGTTGAAAAATAGCTGGCAGTGGTGGCACATGTCCTTAATCCCAGCTCTTGGGGGGCAGAAGCAGGAGGATTTCTGAGTTCCAGGCCAGAATGGTCTACAGAATGAGTTCCAGGATAGCCAGAGCTATACAGAGAAACCCTGTCTCAAAAAAACAAAAACAAAAACAAAAAACAAAACCAGAAAAGCAAAACAAACAAACAAAAAACCCAAAAAACAAACAAAAAAGAATTGAAAAATAAAATAAATTAAATTAAAAAATAAAATAAAATTCCTCAAAAATACAATACTCCTAAGAGGTACAGGAAAATGATTTCAAATTCATTAATCATTTAGAAAATACAAATTAATATTATGATTAGATGTTACTACATGTGCACTGTTATGAAAAAATGCCTTACTATTTAGAAATAAAAATGAAAAGTGTAGGCTGAGCATAATATATTTAGGAATACAAATGCATAAAGAGATACTTACATGCATGTAAGCAATTAATAAAGTTGGTGTACTGGAGGGCTTAGAGGAAGGACAGGGTAGAGGAAAGAGTATAATTATACAATAATCTTAAAAATAAAATAAAATTGAAATTTATTATTTCTAAATTATTTTAAAAACTAGGATAGTTTCAAATCTATTTACAAAGGCAGTATTACACTGATACCAAATCTAGATCTTTATTCATCTGTAGAGGGATATCTAGGTTTCCAATTTAAGGCTAATACTGATTGTGCAGTAATGAATATGGTTGAGCAAGTGTCTTTGTGTTATGATGAAGCATCCTTTGGGTATATATCCAAAAGTGTTACAGTAAGATCTTGAGGTAGATTGATTTCTAGCTTCCTGAGGAAACAACATACTGATTTCCACAGTGACTATACAAGTTTGCATTTCCATCTGCAATGGAGGAGTGTTCCCTTGCTCAACATTGTCCCTAGCAAGAACTGTGACTTGAATTATTATTCTTAGCCATTCTGATGGGTGTAAGATGAAATCTCAAAATTGTTTCAGTTTTCATTTCCCTGGTAGTTGAGCATGTTGAACATATCTTTAAGTATTTTTCAGCCATTAGAGAATTTCCTTTGAGGATGTTGTTTATCTCTACATCCAAATTTTTAATTTAAATGTTAGCTTTCTCCTTATCTATTTTTTGAGTTCTTTCATATATTTGAATATTAGCCCTTTGTTGGTGTGTAATAAAGATATTGGATGGCTTCTATTTCACTAGGAGTTATAGGTTGGTTTATATTGCTTCTCTGACCTTGATTAAACTTCGTTAAGGGTTATGTATTGAGAAATTTATCCATTTCTTTTCAATTTTCCAATTCGGTGAGTGTTGAATCTTACTGTATGTCCTTTTGATTCTCTGGATTTCCGTGGTGTCTGTAACTGTTATCCCCTTTTCATCTCTAATTTTGTTAATTTGGCTGTTTATTCTTTTTCTACTCCTGAGTTGATTTGGATAACATTTTCCTGAAGAACCAACCATTTGTTCAGTGTATCACTTGTCATTTATTTTTGGCCCTTTGTTTCTATTGTATTGCTTTCAGCCCAGAGTTTTATTAATTCTTGCCATCTAGTTCTGTTGAGTGTGTTCTGTTCCTTTTGTTCAAGAATTATTAGGTGTGTTGTTAACAGTTCAAAATCACTCTAATATTTTTTCTTTATATATGCCCTCAGAACTACTTTCATCATGTCCCATAAATTTTAGTATGTTGTTTATTTCTTTCCAATCATCTGGAATATCTTTAATTTCTTTCTTAATTCTGTATTGACACATTTTTTCCACAGTAGTGAATTGTTAAGTTTCCATGAGTTTGTAAGCTTTCTATTATTTCTGCTGTTGTTGATATCCAGCTATAATACATTGTGGTCAGATAGGATTTGAAGTGTTATTTTAACTTTCTTGTATATATTGAGCTTACTTTGAATCTAAATTAATAATACCAGGAATAAGTTATATCTTTTTAAGTCATTGGCCAAACAGATCTAATAGATTTTCCCTAAACATTATAGGCTATTGTAAATTTTATTTATTACCCTCCAAAGCCTGATGGTAATGCTCTGTTGCTGAAGATGGGACATATGAATATGGAGAAATCAAGCTGGTGCTTCTCTGTAACATCATCCCTATTTTTGAGTGTCCATAGTGCTAGAAGTTACTAGACATGCTACTAGAGGCGAAAAGCAATCTCTACAAAGCTATGAACCTTACATATTACAAAAGAAAGTATCAATAAGATATACCCATTGATGCAGTAGATACACCAATGCTATGGGAAGAACCAATACCTTTCCAATGGGTTAACAGTCTGTTCCTTGATGTGGAACCCATATCTGACGCTGTTACTCAGACCAAAGTTATGGGCCCTACTATTATTTTTGTTTAAAGAACATAGTAATAAAACAACTCCTATTGCCATATTGCTATATGCGTAAATCAGTGCATCTCTCAGCCTTCATCAGAGAAACTTATTCTCTCAATAGATGCTAACAAGCATAAAACCATACAACTGGAAAATATGAATTGTAAAGGAGATTGTGTGGGGTTAGTCATCCCTAAATCAGATGTCTTTATCCAACCCCTTACTTTAAAGCTCAAGGTTCTATGTAGAAGAGAAGATAGAATGATTTTTAGACTCAGTGATGGTGGATAACGCAGAGAAAATGGCATTTTCTGAATACAAGAAGTCTGATAAACATGAACTTACAGCAATAAAAATAGCATGCTAAAGTCCTGAATGTGTTTAACCCAGAAATAATGACAGCCTAGAAAACTGAAACTGTATACAAACCCCAGCCCTAACCATGAAATTATTTGTAACCAGTAGCTATTGGGAAAGGGAAAAGCAGTGTTCTTCAATGTAGCAATACTGGTATATTAATCACTCCAAGACAGGTATAGTTTTGTGTATACTTTTGTTAGGATCCAAGATATACTGAAGGAAGACTCCAGACTCAAATAGGCAAATCAAAGAGTACTTATTCTGCAGAAATTACTAGCATGCAGGGGTCAACCATTCATCAAAATGGCAAAGACCAGAGGGGCTCACAGGGCCCTTTTTATGCAAGGCTAGGGGAAATTTCTTGGGACTTTTTGAGTGGGTCTCATAGGCATAGTGAATACAATTTGTTTCAGAAAGTTTCCTGCCACAGAATTTTTTGTATAAGTTCTTCAATACAATAACAATAATAAAATATTGTAATCTTACATGATTAATCAATGGTTGACAGAGATATTAATCTACAGAGCATAGGTGGCTGTTCTTGTAAAAGAATGGGATAGGAAGTGCCTTATCATGCTGTGTTTTCCTGTACTTTTCGGCATGAGAATTCATAGAATTCATATAATTTTGTTGTTGGAAAAAATCAACAAAAGAAAAAGTATTTTTGTGACAATTCTAGAAACTATACCTATATTAATTCAAGGATTCACATATTATTCTTTCCTGAAACCAAATATTGTTTTAATTTGTGCTCAAATTATTTCAACATTAATTCCTAGAACATGTTTTGGATTTTATTTTATATAGTTCCAGGTGGCTTTTTTGTATTTTTATAAAAATTTTATAAGTAAGATTGAAAGGTTTAGAAAGGATCAATTCTGTAATATTTTTATTAGAAGATGATCAAACACTTCTAGTTATTAAATTCAAGCAGATATGGTATCTTGGTGTAGATTAATGTTTTATTAGTTGATAGACTTTGAAAGTAATTTATAAGTTTATGCAATGTAACAATATTTTTAATTAAAATGAGCTAAGTATTGACTTATTCAAAATTTCACTACATTATTATTATTATTTATTATTATTATTATTATTATTATTATTATTTTTACTGAAATGAAAGAGAAACACAGCTTGTTAATGCCACAAAACTGGTGTGTAGATGATAAAGGGAACTGTTGCAGTCGTCTGCAGCTACATACAAATGGGTCTTCTGGAAGAGGAGAAGGGGCCTGCAGGAAATTAAGGAAATCGGACGGCAAGAGGAATAAATAAAAAATAGGACTAAGACATGGCTTCTGCTTTCAGTCCAAAGTATATTATCAAACTGAGAAATCAAGCAGGTAGGCAAAAGCCCTTCTCCCAGTCTGCCAGCATCTCTTGGCCAAATTAACATCTGGATACTCATCTTGAATGTAAGTGTAAGTGAAGCAATTCCACAGGGTGTAGCTGTTCCTGCTAACAGAGAAGTGGCAGAAACAAAAGGGCTCTTTGTTTTAGTCAGGAAGCCTTGCCCTAAGTGGGCGGATTACTTGTGGCAAGGCAAGGTATGAGCCAGCTCCTGGCTGGGAAAGAGGTAACATTTCCTCCTTATTTATTTATTAAAATTTAGCTGGACTGGGGCATAAAGATATATTTATGCACCATAGTCCTGCCTGGGAATTATGGTGGTTTGGCGGCCCTGCCTGTCTTAGGTGTAGATCTACTGGTCTTTCCCTTACTCGTCTTGGGGTATCACGTGCAGCTCATTTGTGTGTATTGGCACAAACTGGGTCTTTTAATGTCTCTTATTAATAAACACGGCCTCTTGATGCATGACTCTGTCTTAGGTTGGTGAAAGCCATAGATCCAGTAATCTGTATTTGGTTGCAGGCCCTCATTGCACACTTTTTCCCATACAGACCAAAGCCCTAACATGCCTATAACACCTTTTCTTTATCATGATGAATAACTGCCACATAGAGCCTCTCAGAAGTCCAGCGTGGAGCAGGGCCTGTATGTCTGTAAGGAACCTGCTTGAGATGAAAGCTCAAAAGTTTAAAAGTAACAAGCTTATCATTATCTTGAGGTTGTCCCAGACACTCAATTCAGTTGCAAATTAGTAATGCTCAGATTCAAGGTCTGGTCTCTGGGTGTGTGGGGGGGCATGGCTCTGAAAATTGCAAATGAACTGTTAATTCTCAGGAAAGTACTGGAGGGTATTTTAGCCAAGTGAAATTTGTAGGCTAATAAAAATTTTTAGCCATTATTTTAGTTGAAAACATGTCTATAAAAAGACTCTGGATCTGTATCCACTTGAAGAACAAATGTTTCAGGCAGCCATTGTGCTCTGACACAAATGGAGCATCTTCCCCAAATTAAGATGGGGTCAGGACCATACAATGTGTTAGTAAGTGGATCTCGCCATTTTACCATGGTGGAAGAACTGGAAATGTGTGGATGCCAATGGCGATCTGCAGCAGACTGACCTTTAGTATCAGGCTGCAAAAAAGATTTTTAAAACAAGCAAAAAGCGAGATGTGCTTTTGGAGGTAACTTTGGAGGGTATGATTCCCCTCCTTTAATTATTAAAAATTAAAATTTGAAAGTGCGAAGTGCATGTTGAATAATTTATTGTCTGTGAGAACTATAAGTTATCTCAATAATCTGGTAACATTAAATTGTTGACAAAACATTTTAAATGTTTGTCTGTAATAGTCAGTTCCATAATCTGTTTTAATCTGATTAGGAACATCAAGTATAGAAATATAATGTAGGCAATAACAAATTACATTTTTGTTGTTTTTCACATTAAGGTAATTGCAACTTGAAAGCCTGAGAAGGAATTAATAGTCTCATGTGTATATTTTACTTTTAATTTTTAAATCAGAATTATACTTTAAAAATGCCAAATTATCATAAGCAATTGTACGCTCTGATATATGCATGTGCACATATATCAATATATAAATTAAAGCTTAATTTTATCACCTGATAAATAGTGACTACAGCACATAGTTCAATTATTTGTACTGAATTAGGGGGGAAAATCATGAAATTAAATGTGACATATATAATTTTCTCCCATAAAAGAGCTGTAAGTGTGTATACTATTATGGGATGCATACATAAATTTATAGGAAAAATAAAAGCATGCATTTAAGCAAATCTTAACAATTTGTCTTTTGGATAAATATCAATTTTGCCTAAAATATTTACTATATAATAGGCCAAATATCAATTAATATTTTGTAATAAGAAATTTAATTGCTGTTTGAAGCAAGAGATAGACATCTCATCAGGTTTTTAAGAGATGTTTTCTAAAATACATTTATGATTTTATCATATAATTTTTATTAATATCACCATAACTTCATAATAAGATATTAAAATTTTACTTTGAGTATGATAAAAGATGAATTCATATTAATGTTTTCTTTTGCCAAAGAGTTCCTGTGGGTATATTTAAAAACCTAAACATTTGATTACAATAGATAGCAATTGTTTACAGAAGCTTTCTTTACCTTCTGTAGAAAGCTCTGAGTCTCTCAAGGCCTAAGTCTTGTGGTGAGCTTATGGTAAGGCCTTAGTTAAATGTAATTTGAAATAAGCAAGTCATCTTTTCTTACTTAATATAACTTTTTGATATAACTTTTCCTAGAGCAACCAGTAAACTTTAAAACTTAGTTTTAAGGTTCATGGTATAAGAGCAAAAGTCTTATTATAGGGACTAGATAATAAATAATGTACACTGAAAATTTCAAAATCCTAGCCTCTTATATTGAAGTAGGGACAAAAAAATTATCTATAATGTAAGGCTATCAGCCATTTTTAAAGGCAAAATTTTCTCATAATTACAAACTCACTAAAGCAAAATCGTTAAAATTACCAATATATAGAGGGAAAAACAACCTTTTAAATATACAATAACTTTATATGAAGTAGGCAGGCCAGATTGCAATGTCTCCACAAATTCTATGGCCTCATTGACCTTTTATAAATTTTTAATTTAAATTTATTTTGAACAGCACCTGGACAGACCTGTGATAATGCTGTTTTGTCTTAAACACAATTTCTCCAGGTAAAAGGAGAGGCAAGGTCATGAAGACCTATCTAGGCACAGGGTTTGTATAACAAAGGAAATACCTCACTGGCCTTACTGAGGCCTCTCTGCATTTTTGCATTATCCCAAATATAAATATTTCTATATCTGAGCATACCACCTGAGTCATACCCCAAAGATTACACTTCTAAATTTCTTTTGTAATATTAACCATAACTTTTGGAGAGCAAAACCTAATTTCAAAGAATCTGCCCTCTTTAAAATCAGTATCAAATGCACTATATCTACCATCTGGTAAATGGCCTGTAGCTTAACCCGCAGCTGCTAGATGGCACCAAGCAGCAACCAAACTCCAGCTGGAGTCCATCTGCAGAAATTTCGACCATCTTGGCCAAGTTTTAAAGGTATATGTTCTGCATGATTATTGGCTTATAAGTTATTGGGTATGGTAAAAAGTTGTAACATTGGTAACAAAAGAACACACAAAGGACTCAACAAGAATGAACCAAAAATACCTTGTTTGAAATGGGCTATCAGAGCAGCAAGTTAGAAGGAAGAGGGAGAGGAGAAAGAAGAGGAAGAGGATAAAGAGGTGGAGAAAGGGCTAAGAAATGCCTTTAAAAGCATTTAAAATATTTAACATTTAGAAAAGTGCAAATCAAAAACAAGTTTGCAATTCCATCTCACCTTTCATAATTGTTAATGCCATCAAGACAACCTACAACAAATATTGTCCTGTATGGACAAACATATCCTATGGGGAGACATAGGATCTTTCATCTGTTGGTGAGATTACAGACTGGTGCACCTATTCTGAAAAATCAGTGTGATGAATCCTTAAAAAGCTAAAAATAAATTATGACATGATTATCCAACTTTTTCATCCACTGACATATGAGCAGAGAACTCAACACCCCAGGCCACAGACTTTCTCAACGTTGCTCATTTACATGCTCCATTCACAATAATAGCTAGGAAAGCGAAAGAACCTAAACGTCCTACAACTGATAAATGACAAAGGAAAATGTGGTATATATACCTGATGCAATACTATTCAGCTGTTATGAAGGAATTTAACTAGAAGGGAAGGGAATGACAGTACAGAAGGACAGGAAGAGGGGAGGGACAAATACAAATGTGGATGTTTTAGCAATAATTGCTAATAGCAATCATTGCATTAGAGCAACATTATTTTATGAGTCATTAAAAACTCATATATAGTATATGTATATATACACACACATACACACACACATACAGAGACAATAACACAAATATACATACTTGAGGTGATAATGTCCTTTCCAAGAGCTATAGACCATCTCACAAAATCCTAAGGTTCAGGATTGAAGATCTCCCATATAATTGTTCATGAGAATCAGGGAGCACTCCCAAAACAATTTATGGTATTGCTATTGCCATGGATTACTTCCCTGATTTTGTAGGCAAGCACTTATTGCAAAAGATTTATGTAATTTTTTACTTTAGTCTTAAGGGAATATCCTATAGTTTTTCTCATGCAAGGCGATGTTTATATGAAATTTAAAGAAATGTATTAATGATATTATTTTCATATTATTTTAAGTATTTATCAAGCGTAGAATTGTATTTGTAATTTGAACAAAAAAAAGATGCCAATATTTATAAAGCTCAATTAAGGATTACATAATTCATACGATTAGCACTAATTTTGGTAATTAAGTTATAAGTTCTTTTACTTAACAAGTAGTCAATTATATGCCTACTAAACAGCAATGTAGTAAATAATAATAAAAAAAGCTAAACAGTAGTAAAAAGTAAAATATTTAACATGACTTGACAGAAAAGAAGGTGATATGGTAATGATAATATAATATTAAAACTTTCACATGTTCCTTGAATAATATATTTTAGAAGTAGTGCACAAATAGGCATATTCAAATGTTTACTAAGTTTATAAAGAGATGTATATTTTATGTAATTCAAAAGGCAGTTAATCTTTGGTTAATATTTGTCACTTTTTCCTAAGGTAAAAAGGGAGAAGAAATCATTGGGCTGTGTAAGGGGAAGTATGGGCATGTGTGAGAAAGTAGACATTATTCTGTTGTTAGAGAACTCTAACATGTATGTATGTCTATTGAACTCTTGCAAAGTTGTTTGTGGAAGAAAATCATGTATTTGCCACAAACAACTCCAGGTGACAAGCAAACAAAGAAAAAGTTTAATTGAAGATAAACTAACATCGACTCAAAGACAGGAAAATGTTGGGGATGATACTCAATTGTAAAAAGTAAATTACAATTTACTTTACAATTATTAATATGTTTAAAGTCTTCATGCTTTATATATTAGTAACTGTAACAGAGACAATTCTAAGAAGGATTATTCCCCTCCTACTGTTTGCAGCTGTTTTCTCTGACTCTGAGGCATGTATAGAAATGAACAATATCAGGGAGGGTAGGACAGATGGAGGGAGGAAAAAGGCATAAATAACACTAGGTTTGGCAAAGCTCCCTACAAGAACCACAGACTTTGTAATAAGAATCTGGTGGCAGGAATGGGAAACATTCCTGTATTTGTTGGCCAAGTATTCCAGCTGATCCCCCAAATCATAGAGGCTATTGTCCTTAGCCTTGGTTGACTTGCATAATTTGAAGGTAAGATCCTACTGCTGAAGATATCACACTCAGGAATTGATCTGCAACTGACCTGGAAGACTCATCCATACCTAGCTCTTATAGTATGGGGAGATGCTATGAGAGTTGCCAAAGGACAAAGAGAGTAAACTATTGGTTAATGGTCCTACACAGTTTTAAAGCTCATGAACATAGCCAGGAACAACCTGGCAAGATATCCTCAAAGTACAATA
>NW_022196914.1:41468376-41470876 GCF_008632895.1 Mastomys coucha | reverse complement strand
ATGGTGTGTGTGTGTGTGTGTGTTGTATATAACACGCACACATAAAACAATAATAAAGATGAGGAGACCATATATTTTAGAATGAGCGGTGTTATGAAGGGCTTGGAAGGAGGTGAGGGAAGAAAAAATGTAAATACAATTCAGAGCTGGATCTCTAAAAATGCCTAAAGCCACCATTGCATCAGTTTTTTAAAGCTTATAGCTCAGCTGGGCAGTGGTGGCACATGTCTTTAATCCCAGCACTTGGGAGGCAAAGGCAGGAGGATTTCTGAGTTCAAGGCCAGCCTGGTCTACAGAGTGAGTTTCAGGACAGCCAGGGCTATACAGAGAAACCCTGTCTTGAAACACCAAGGGAAAAAAAAAAGCTTACAGCTCACTTGATTTTATGTTATTATGTTTACTTATTTATTACATTTTCCATGTAGAGACATTAAAATTTGTATTGTGTTTAAGTTTTAATCATAATAATAAATATGATATAGAATATTTTAAAACATAAGATAAATATAATAAATAGTAAAATAAAACATCTAAAGGGTAAAGAATGAAAACAGATAAATGTAGGGGTGTCTTCACACAATGTGCCTCAACACACTCCTAGGATTCTTGGATAGAAACCTGAAAGTCAAAGCATGACGTCTGCTGAGCCCCTTAGGAAACATTTCCATACTGATAGTTTTGTCAGTATAACTGTGCCATTATTCTGATAGTCTTTGTTTTGGAGACATGTATTCCATATGTTTCCTAGAAAATATGATACTTGCTTAGCTGGAGAAGATACTTATAAATACTTTACCTTTTGGATGTCACAGTAGGCAAAATATGTGTCATTGTGATTGAAAGTATTTTAAAGGTTAGAGTATATAACATACTTTCCAAAATGATTTTTGCTAGTGGTTCAAACGAGGATAAGTAGAAATCTTTGTAGAGGTTAAATGAAAGTTTTAAATGTATTTATTTAAAAATAATTACCACCCAAAGTAGTGGGTTTCAGTTTAGCAGCTTCAGAATTCTTTCTGATGCTGGCATCCCCTCCTCCCTCCTCCATGCCTCTGCTCCACCCTGCAAACCCCTTCCTCCTCACAATGCCTCCATCATGTCCACATGCCACATCTATTCTGTGTCTCTCTTCTTTATCCTCTGTTATGATCTCATTTTCTTCTCTCATGGTTCCCTTTCTACTTCTGTGACTTATATAAATGCATATACAATATATAGAAACTACAATGTAAGATCTTCTTATGAGAGAAAACATGTAATATTTTTGTTCTGAATCTGGCTTGTTTTAATTAATGAAATAATTTTGGTTTCCATCCTTTTATTTTTTTTCAAATGTCATGGATTTACTTTTCCTGAAAACTAAGTAGAATTCTGTTGTGTGTATGTACCATGCTTTCTTTATTTATGCATCAATGATGGATGTCTAGGCCAGTTCCATTTCCTAGCTATCATGAATAACACAGCAAAAAAATGGATTTGTAATGATCTCTGTGATGTGTGCCTCATATTTCTTCTGGTATAGATAAGGGGATGTACAAAATAACATATGATTTCAATGGATTTGTAAAGATCTCTGTTATGTGTAGACTCTTATTTCCTCTGGTATAGAGCAGGAGATGTACAGACTACCATATGATTTCCACAGTGTCATCACCATTTATAATCCCACCAGCGATGGTAAGGATTCCTCTTTCACTACATCTTGTCAGCTTTGATGCCAGTGTCAGTTATCTGACTCTAGGGGCACAGAAATACAAAGCAGTTTTAATTTGCATTTCTCTTATGACCAATGATATTGATTACTAAAATTATTTAATGGTCATCTGCATTTCTTCTCTGAAGAACTACATTTTCAGATTTTCTTGTTGTTTGCTTGTTTGTTTGCTCTTAGTTTTTGTAGAATCTTATACATATTGAAGTGTAACCCTCTGCTTGAAGTCTAGCTGGCCAATGGCTCCATCCTTTTCTGTAGGCTGCCTTCATGTTGTTGATATTCCATTGCCTTGCTCATGTTTTTAATTCCACACATTCACATTTAACATTCTTGAGATTATTTTCTGTACATTTTGAGTTATTTTATGAAAGTCATGTTGATAGTTATGTCCTGAAATGTTTCACTCATGGAATTTCACTGTTTCAAGTTTTATAAAGAGGTTGTATTCTAGTTTGAATTACTTTGTGTGCATTCCAGATATCCAGGTATGCAAGACACAATTAATATTTATATATTACATAAAGTTTTACTATTTATAATATAAAATAAATTTATATTAATACAAATTAATAATATAAATGTTAATATTAATGAGGCTGCCATTTTTCCAGTGTATTTTTGATATATTTAATTTTTTAGGTGCTTATAGTTTGTGGGTTAATTCTAGGTCCTCTATTCTCTTACATTGTTCTTCATATCTGTGCCCAGAGAGTGTTGTTCTTTTACTTTAGCTCTGTAGCATAATTTGGGGTCATGCATTGTAATAGCTTCATTGTAGCCTTTTTT
>NW_022196914.1:41447026-41468366 GCF_008632895.1 Mastomys coucha | reverse complement strand
TGTATTGTTATGACCTTTTGTGTTTACATGTGAATTTTGGAAGGTTTTTTATTTTCTGATTCATTAATGAATTTCTTTGACATTTGATACATTGTTGAATATGTAGTTAACTTATATAATATTGACATTTCAGGCTCCTGTGCCAGATTTCTGTCCTTAAGCTTTTTCTACTATCTTAAAACATGGCCCAAGAATGGAGTTACATGAGGCAAATTCTGAATCCTTGTGAGAAAACACCAAGAACATATGACAAAGTCTTGTGAGGTCAGTTCCTTCAAAAGAATGAAATTGTTCTTGGAATGTGCTTTCCTGCCCCTTCTTGGAGTAGGAGACAGGAGTGAATTTTTTAAAGATTATTTATTGCAACTGGCTGCTATTATTTGCTTATATGCCTCTATGGAAAAAATATGTTTTAGTCACATGTAGCTTGTCCTTGTGATTATAAATAACTCAGCCTCATGAGAACTTTACTCATGTGGCTCTTCTTAACTCTCAAAGTACATACTGTCTGATGTTATGAGTAAAACTGGCTATTGCATAAAAATTTAATATGCCTCATTTTTAGGTTCCATTCTGCCAGTTTCCCACTGCCACCAGAGAGGTAAATGTTACTCCAGTGTGATCTCTGCTAAAGAATAAATTAATTGTTTATATCATGCCACTTAAAAATAATTTTTACTAAGTAGTTAATATTGCTGTTAGTTAGGTTTGTATTTAACTTATTAGAATAATATGTGACTGTTAAAACATTTCCTCTGTCTCTTGTGGTTCATAATGTAATTAATTTAGGTACCACAGTTGTTTATCTGCTGGTGGATTCTTATTATGCTTCAAACATTCTATATATTTTCCATTTCTTGAATTCCTTTCTTACTAGATTTTAAATTATATTTTAAATTTTCTACTTTTTTATTCTCTATTTCTCTCACCCTTTTTCTCTAGTGTGTTTCTTTATTACTGTGTGTGTGTGTGTGTGTGTGTGTGTGTGTGTTTGTATGTGTAATTCAGAGAGCAATTTGTTTGAGTTAGCTCTGGCATGTGCATTCAGATTATTCAACTCAGATCACCAGGCTTGCTGGCAAGGACTTTAACTTGCTAATCCATCTTGTTGGCTACCCACCATTCTAGTAACTAAAACTGGATTTTGCTGAATTTTCTGTAACCTTTGCAAAATTCTTCTGGGTAGCTAATTTTTAATTGAGATGAATTCCAGGGACTTTTATTCAAATATTTCAAGTAAGTGAAAAAATACAGGAAGAATATAAGAGTGGTTCTGATTGTTCAGTTTCACCACAGGCCAATAACCCTGAAGTTCTCTTACTGAGGTAAAGTGGTAACATTCAACATTCAACTCAGGCAGGCATCATTAAGGAATTCGGGTTTAATATTGTTTGCTTATTTTCTTCTCATTCCCAACCTTATTTTTCACCATATTTGTTTCCTAAAAATAAACACTATGCTCCAAATAATAATAAAAGCAAGAGAAGTTACATTATTAGAAATATAAATAACTCAGAATGCTGGCTAAAGAATATTGTGTCACAGTTTCTTGTTAGCGCCTAAGTATTGTATGGTAAAGTCACTCTAAACGACAATCCAGATAGTAAGTTTTATAGGACTCTGAAGCAACCCCATTCTTGATCTTGACCCTCCTTTTCTTTTTAATTCTGCAGAACATTGAAATTTTCCTACTGAAGGTAACTGTTATACAATAAATCGCTCTTCACTTCAGATAGATGATGAAGGTTATCATTCAATTGTAAATGAAAATGAACAAGGATGGAACTTACACAATGGCTAGAGATAAAGAAGAGACCTCTATTCTTAAAAATCTGCTGTTCTATGTGGGGTGATGGGCTGTGCCCCCGTTGAGGAAAGGTCTGGAACTCCAGAGACCGGGTGGGTGGATGGTGATTTCCACCTGCATGGGAGAGAAGGTATCCCACCAGGCCTCCTGGGCCCCCTGGCTTCTGTCTCAGCTACAGCTGCCCACAGCCCCCCTCAGAGAGGTATGTGGCAATCAGTCATGCAAATAAGGCTTCCCTAAGCTCTCAGTCCAAGCCAATGAGAAGTACCTGCTGTCGAACCCTGAATCACCCCCAAAACTGTATATAAATCCTATTCATGGAATTAAAGGTGTGCAAGAACTACTCCGTTGTCCGAGCTGTAACACTTGGGAAGAGGTCTTCTCTTTCGAAATGCTGCCTGAAGCTCCACAGCACTCCTCACTGGCTAGTTGGCCTCTCGCTGGCCCAGCCTGACCCAACTCAGTGCAGGGCAGCTCCCAGTGACCAAATAACCTGGAAGGTACTCCCTAACCATGCACTTTGCCAGAACTCTCTCACCAGGCGGAGCCAGAGATCTCCGTGGAAGGCCTCTGGTACACAGGCCCACACTTTTCTTTCAGAAAAAGATTTGGAAACTACTTAAACATTAACGCTGTCATCTAAATAAACTAAGAATTTGGGATAACAAAAATATACTTATTTATACAACCATTGGCCTAAAAATCTTACTAATTTGTTTTTTTGTACTGAAAATAAGGGTGTTTTGGTTAGAAAGACTCACTCTTTACCAATCAACACCAGTCTTATTAGTCAAAATGTCAGCTATCAATACTTGTGTTGGAAGTATTACTTTTTTTTTTTTTTTAGCACAGTAAACACTTTTATTACACGAGCTGTGGGTAGTAGTTTGTTTGTCTTTCTGGTCATGTTCTTCCTTAGAAAGAACTTGAGCTTCTTGCCTTCATAACCATCAGGTCTGCCACACTGGTCTGGTCTTGAGGCCACACCGATGAGAACTTGCCCTGCTGGAACTGCTCCTCCAGAAGACTGCTAATTGTTGGCATCTTTTTCCTTTCATTGTATTTCTTTTGAATTTTCTTTGAACTTTTTTTTTTTGTTGTTTAAAATCTTTTTCTCCTCAGGAGTCAGCTAATCCTCCTTCTTAAGGCCCAGGGACAGCACACTGTGCAACTCATAGCACTGTCAGTCTGGTGTGCTGTCAATAAGCATAATACAGTTCTTTGCTTAAAAAAATTTTTATTAGTTTTTTTCTGTATTTACATTGCAAATTTTATCCCCTCCAAAAATCCCCCTATCCCATCTCCCGTCTCCATGCCTACCAACCCATGTTCTCCTAGTTCCTGGTCCTGGCATTCCCCTATAGGGCTCTATATAGGCTCTATATCCCGTGTGGGACATCAAGCCTTCAGAAGACCAAGGGCCTCTCCTCTCATTGATGTCCCACAAGGCCATCCTCTGCTACATATGCAGCTGGAGCCATGGGAGTACACATAGACTGCATGTGTACTCTTTGGTAGGAAGTTTAGTCCCTGGGAGCTCTGGAGGTACAGGCTGGTTCATATTGTTGTTCCTCCTATGAGGCTGCAAGCCCTTCAGCTCCTTGGGTCCTTTCTCTAGTTCCTTCATTGGGGACCCAGTGCTCAGTCCAATGGATGGCTGTAAGCATCCACTTCTGTATTATTTGGACTGTCAGGGCCTCTCAGGAGACAGCTATATCAGGCTCCTGTCAGTAAGCATAATACAGTTCTTACCAGGGTCTTGGTGTGGAATACTCCTTATTGGATGTTTTGTAGACAAAATCAGTGATCCTTATTTTGTAAGTACCACACTCAGAACCCGAGGAAAAGTTCCCTATACCCAATCTCAGGGCACAGCACTTTTTATTGTCTCCAAGTTTGAGAAGACAATAAGAAAATACCAACACAGGAAAAGATGACTGTCACTCAAGAGAAATAATAATAATAGCGACTTCACATGTCCATAATCCAAATTATACCTTACAACTCAAAAGCCTAGGTGCTTTTTGGTATGTTTTATTTATCTTTACTCTAGCAGTTGAGTTATTTCTCTAAAATTATCATCTATTTGCTTTTATCTTCTCATTAATATTCTTTATTGATTAGCTAGGAATACATTTCAGCTTCTTTACTTTAGATGCAAGTCTCTACAGTGGACTATACTATTCCTTTTCTATTCATCTCTCCTCAGCAGTTCTTACTTAGAACCACAAAATTCATGCTCATCTTAGACTGTGTCCCAGCTGCTCTCCATTACACTACTCTTAAGGCCACTACTTCCCATTACACAAATTCTCCCCTCTTTCCCATTTTATCCTCATGTCATGTGACCGTCCAGTTGGAAGTCATATGTAAATCTCTTGTCTGGATTGAGTAGTTGTTGTATGAACTCCTTCAATATGGCAGATATTTGATAATGTTATTGTAATAATAGTTTTTATTAACTGACAAGTTAATAAGCATGGTTTGATCATATTCAACTTTCCTTTCAGATTAATCCCATTTTTCTTTTCCATTGCACCATTTTGTGTCACATTTTCCACCTTCAATATCAATCTGTGGTAAATATTTTTGGCTGTGTGGCTTTCCACTGATCTGTGGTCAAATAATAAATATATATAATAAGATGGTGTCTCACATCAGGCCCAGGGTTTGGACCACTGGGCAAGGCAGGACGCATGAAGTTTGACTACTTACACCAAGCTGCCGGATGGGCATCAGGCTGTGAAAAGCCATAGGACTCTGCTCTGGGGGTGGGGAAGCACAGTCTGAGGTCTGCACAGACCTGCTGGTGTTGTCTTAGGATCACTGGGCCTACAAGGAGGCCAGGGAGAGGAGGTTCTAGCTCTTGGGACACCTCAGACTCCAGTGGATGTCATAGGAGAGCTGAGAATGGAGCAGGGAGCCTACGGGCTGATTCTACCTGGGGCCCAAGGAAAAAGGGCAGGAGAAGAGCAGCAGCTGGTTCTCAAGGGGGACAGAAGTGCTTGACTTGCTCTGGTGGGCTGCTTGGTGGAAACTGTGTCCGAGAGAGCAGAGAGGCCTTTCGCAGGAGATTAGGCATGTGGCTTTTTAGAGGAAGAGCTTTTCCATTGCTCCAGCATGGCTGATCCTGATGAGAAGAGGCAGTCCATGGTTTTAAAATGTTTATTGTAGAAAGGCAGAGAGAGGATGAGAGTAGGAACGTAGAGGCCAGCCATGGTCATTTGGAGAGGCAGGGCAGGAGGCAGGGAGGTGGAGAGAGGGGGAGCAAGAGGGCAAGAAAGCAAGGGAGAAGAGGGGGCAAGCTACCCCTTTTATAGTGGGCCAGGCTTACCTGGCTGTTGCCAGGTAACCGTGGGGGTGGAATCCAGACAGAATATCAGGAGCTTGGGGCATTGCCCTATGTGACTGATGGTCACAGAATTATGAAGCTGGAACCTCATGTCAAGAGCCTGGTGTCCAGGAGCTGGCAAACTTCCTTTTGTCCCTTGCAGAGTTATCTGGTGTGTCTCTGGGGTTTAAACCTAGCTCGACCAGAAAACTGGCTGCCTTTCAAGGTCCGCATATATCTATACCTATACCTATACCTATACCTATACCTATACCTATACCTATACCTATACCTATACCTATACCTATACCTATACCTATACCTACACCTACACCTACACCTACACCTACACCTACACCTACACCTACACCTATATCTGTCTGTCTGTCTATCTATCTATCTATCTATCTATCTATCTATCTATCTATCTATCTATCTATCATCTATCTATCTATCTATCTATTTTTTTGTATTTTCGAGACAGGGTTTCTCTGTATAGCCCTGGCTGTCCTGGAACTCACTCTGTAGACCAGGCTGGCCTCAAACTCAGAAATCCGCCTGTCTCTGCCTCCAAGTGCTGGGATTAAAGGCGTGCGCCACTCCCCATCCCCAACCCCACCCACGGCTTCTATCTTCTTTTTCTAAGAGAAAACTGGTACTTCCTTTCCCTGCCGGTAAC
The DNA here is from genome assembly GCF_008632895.1 of Mastomys coucha. Classification (NCBI taxonomy): domain Eukaryota; kingdom Metazoa; phylum Chordata; class Mammalia; order Rodentia; family Muridae; genus Mastomys; species Mastomys coucha. Next base: position 41,462,549 of record NW_022196914.1, on the reverse strand, counting down.
AATGGCTAATAGATCCTTGGTTGTGGGTAGAATTTTTTACCCAACTCTTCTTTCTATGCTGGTATTTGATATGGTTTAGAATTGTCCAAGTCTTGTGAAGCTGCTTGAGTTCATATATGCAGCTGTCGCAGTGTGCCCAGAAAATACTATTTCCTGGTACTTGTTCACAGCACCTGCTTCTTACACTCTCCTGCCTCTTCTCATTAATAGTCCTTCATTATTTGATCGGAAGCTCATTAGAAGCCAAGGCTATACCTTCTCAGATTTATCGACTTGTGAAAAAGGAGGATGCACTTACTCTGTAGTTTCTGTGGTTTCTCTATGAGCAGCATCCAACGACAGAAGTGATGAACGATTAGTCATTCCGAACGGGAGGACATATACAATCTTCTTAAGTATCACTAATTTGTCTTAAGAAACATGCACAACAGTAAGAGCTGCGATATGTGTTAATATTAATATTTTAATATTATGTGTGTTTACCTTTCCAAAGTAATAATGGTGGAAATTTATAGCATTCCCTATCCAATTAATTTAAATATTAATACAAGAAGCCTGTGATTGGAGGGGAAGGGAGGTGGAGCTAAGAGTTGCAGAGACAAGGAGTGACACAGGAGAGGGGAAGGAGGAAAATGGAGAATGAACAGGATGTTTCAGATTCTGTAAGGCTGTACTAGCCACAGGTAGCTATGATATCATATAGGGATAGAACAGTAGGGATAAATTGTCTAATCTAGGTGGGCAGCTTGTATCATTATCAATTGGCTCTGAAATTATTGTGTGGGCATCTTGTGAATTGAGAATTTATTGATATATAAATCTGACTGATTAATTATAAGCTTCTAGAGTTTTGATTTACTGAGTTATAGGGGATTTGTGACAACTAGCCACTGGGGGTAAATGCTTGAGAAGAGACAAGTAACTCTGAGGCAGGTGAACTAGAGCTGGGGAGACCCTCACCCTAAGAGGGACAGCGGGTACAGAGTAGCTGGGTGTAGCACGGGAGCTTGCCAATCTTTTTAAATATTCTGTCTATATAAATTAAAATAATTTGTTTATTATATTTAAAGTTTGCACAGGGGAAATGATTAAGAGACTAGAGGAATGTATGCTTTGATGATTGCTTTCTCAAAAAAAATGTATTCTAGAAAGGGTAGTAGAAACCCAACAATAAAAAATTATTCAATTAACTATAATGTATATACTTTTATCTCTAATATTGTTATTGATAAATTTATGTGATTTAAGTAAGTAGATGCTTATTATCTGTTTTACAATTCTTGGTTATATCTTATATGAGATTTATAGAGAGTAGTTTTCATAAATTCAGTTTATATGGTACCTGCCTCTGTACTGTATGAGATGAGTAACACATGTTTTCTATAATGATGTTGAAATGTTCAGTTGCAAAGGTAGGCTGTGGTCACATAATCTTCCTATTCCCCTTTCAATGAATAATTCAGGTAGTGGCCTTCACCTTCCTCCTAGGATGGAGAAGATGTATCTATTCCCAAGTCTTGTTTTCTATTATTGAGATGTAAGGAGCTCCTGAAAATTCAGTCTCTGGGGCCTTGTTACAGGGGCTAGCTCTAGGTTTCCTTTGTGAACATAAAGCAGTACCTCAGTAGAAACTTTAGAATGGAACCACTAGTAAAGAAGCAAGCACTGTTGTGGGGATGGAATCTATATGACACAGAAAGTAGACTTATATATGAAGTTCTATGCATAAAAATGAGTGGCCTGATTTAAAGTTATATACTTGATATAATTATAATTTGGTGTTAAATGCTAACTGGAAATGTGGTATTCTTGATTTAAACACTTAAACATCTCAAAAATATCTGCATGGAATTTGAAGACAGGATAACAAGGAGAGAAATGAAAGCTGAAATATTTAAGTCATGTGTGGCCATCTGAATACTCTGTTAATGATTACCCATTGGGCAAAAGAAGCCAACACAAGGCTTGGAAATATGGTCATTAAAGAAAATATCCACAAAAATCAAAAGAATATTTTCTCGGACAAATACCACATTTATATTTTATTGAAATGTGTGTCTTTGATTAACAAATTCTCATCAGTCTAATGGCTGAATTCCTAAAATCCACTCCACATAAGTAAAAATAAATATAGCAACAACATTTTTCATGCTTTAAGAAACTGATTATGAAATACTTCATTAGAGTAAATTGCAGTAAACTTTGAGAACAAATGTCCTGTAATCATGGACAAAACCCATTTCGGGGGTTGGGGGATTTTTTTTTTTTTTTGCCTTCATACATTCTGATTCAATGAACTAAACTATTTTTCTTTAATTCCAAGTTTTCTACTTCAAGTGATGGCTAGAAAGAAAGTCCTATGTGAATATTCTCTAAAATATTGCTTCATTTGTAATTTTGAAGAATACTTTCATAAGAACTGTGATGACAAAGACAGCTCAAACAGGGAAAACAAGAAAAAAGTTTATGATGTCTAAAATGAATTCTTCAAAAGAATTTTGTTTTGAAACTCCAAGGGTGATAAGTCAAATGTTTGCAGCACACATTGCTATTTATTACCTTGCACTGAGTGAAATTCATCTCTTCTGCCAACCCCAGGTAAATCATGTTACATGTTTCATAAAATATGAGAGCTGGTCCTTTTCTGAAGATGCCACTTAGTGTGTGAGCTTGCTGCCTTTGCCTGCAGAGGTGCTGCAAACTCCCTCAAGGCCGCCACTTCTAGAGTCCTGTGGCGATTGAATGGGAGAAGAAAAGGTATTTACAAAAAACAGATGCAAAAGGCTGATAGCTTGTCCAGCTTTTAGTGCTCAGACTGACAGATAAATACAAATTGAGAAATGTAAGTTTCACTTCCAGCAAATTTACTGGGTGAAAACCTCATTTTTTTTCACTTCATTTGAATACGTTCACTGCTTCTCAGAATATGCAACTTTATAGTGAGCATATTTTTTATTCTTGAAGGCTCATTATTTTCCAGTGGGGTTACTGAACCTAGACTACATAGTACAGAGTACCCAGCATGGTATTAATCAAAAATATACATGGCAAATGGGATTTCAAATACTGCCAAATAGGCTTCTGCTTTTAACAGAGAATGAAAGGGAAGCATTTAGTTCCTTTATTAACAGGTATTATGGGCAATTTATTTTTAAGCCATCTCATAAACACTTTTAACTAGCATATAATTTAATTTACTTCTAAGCAACCTGACTTTTACTGGTTGCTTCAAAACATTAATTTGTAAAGGCAACTTGATGTAAAAGATGCCTCTGACCCAGAGAACAGATTCAAAACATTAAAAATAAGTTAAATAATCTTTTAGACATGTGTTAAGAGTTTCTTTGAGGCTTGAAAAATAACATCATTTATGTTGCAGTGTATGTCAAGATGTTTTCAGGGAAAAATAAAGCCAATTTTATTTCTAGTGGTAAAGTCTATCTACATCTTATGAATGAACTATAGATTTTGCTGAAATTTTGACAGTGTTGGTTGCCATATGGTTAAGTACTCTTAAATAAAAAAAGAAAGACATTTCTCTAAGTTTTGCTGAGAAGTAAATAGTATTACAGCCATTTGCAATTTTTTGAATGTTTAGTGGGCACTGGATTTTGTATAACTGTTTATTTAGAGAACAATTCATTAACATTAAAACATGGTTAGCCAATTTTATATTAAGTAGGTAATGAGTTTAACTACAGGAAAATATTTCTCTGCTAAAAATATCAACAAAACTTTTTTCTAAATCTTTCTGTGGTTGACATTTTGAGTTGGAAATTAAAAATAATACTAGATTGTAAAGTAGTATGAAGACACACATTCCCTTTAATAAAGGAAAAAATAACACTGAATAGAAATGCAGTAACAATCGCTCCTACACAACCTTAGATGTTCCTTCAATCCTTATGTGATAAGCTTCATTTATCTTCTGTGGGCACAAGCAGAAACACTTTGGATGATATCCTTTCAAGGTATTTTGTAATATATACTTACAAACTTAAATCAGCATACACACACACACACACACACACACACACACACACATACACACATACTGTATGTGACATGCATGTACACATTTGACATATATTTGGATTCTTTCTTTTTTAATTAACTATTTTATTTATTTACGTTCCAGCCGTTCCCCCTCACTCCTGGTCCCCTCTCCTTGCACTTGTACTTCCTTTCCCCTTTCCTCCCAGAGGGTGCCCCACTTCCTCCTACAAAGGTATCTCCCTTCCCTGGGGATTCAAGTCTTTTCAGGATTAGGCACATCTTCTCCCACTAAGCCAAACCAGGCAGTCTTCTGTTGTATATGTGCTGGGGGAGGAAGAGGGGTTCAGATCAGTGCTCCTAAGCAATGCATGCAGCCTGGTTAGTAGTCAGTCTCTGGTAGCTCCTGGGGGGTCTGGCTTAGTTGAGACAGCTGGTCTTTCTATAGGGTCGTCCTCCTCTTCAGCTTCTTCCATCCTCTCCCTAATTCAACCTTAAGGATCCCAGACTTCAATCTAATTGTTTGGTGTAAGTATCTGAATCTGTCTCAGTCAGCTGTTGGTAGAGTCTCTCAGAGGACAGCCATGCAAGGATCCCATCTGTAAGCACATCATAGCATCAGTAATAGTGTCAGGCCTTGGTGGCCCATCCATGAGATGGATCTCAAGTTGGGTCAGTCACTGCACCTCCTTTCCTTCAGTCTCTTCTCCGTTTTTGTCCCTGTAGTCCTTTTAGACAGGAACAGTTCTGGGTCAGAAATGTTGACTGTGGGTTGTTAACCCTGTTGCTCCACTTGGGGCCCTGACTATCTACTGGAAGTGTCCTCTTGGAGTTCTCTCTCCCAATGTTGGACACTTTATATAAGGTCACCTTCATTACGTCCTGAGAGTATTTCATCTCCCAGGTTTCTGGGACTTTCTAGAGGGTCTCCCTGCCTTCCACCCCTAGAAGCTGCATATTTCCATTCTTTGTCCTAGTCCTCTGGGTTTCTCTCCTATCTCCCCGTTGCCCCTGCCCCTGTCTGATCCTATTACACGTTCTACTCCTCCTCCCCTCTCCCACCCAGGTCCCTCCCTTTCTCTCCCTCCTGTGATTATTTTGTTTCCCCTTCTAAGTGGGATTAAAGAATCCTTACTTGGGCCATCCTGCTTGTTAAACTTCATAGGGTCTATGAGTTGTACCATGGACATATATACATCTGATAGATACTTGGATTTCTTCTTAAAAGATTTTTCTCCAGCATCATTTTTAGTTGAATCTTTAGATTGTGCATACAGTTCTTTATCATTGTATAATCTCCAAGCACTTTATCACAGTTTAAACCTTGAGTGTAAACATTAACTTTGTTTATCACAAAGGAAATTTGTATTTCTATGTAGTTTAATAAGCCATTTTCCTTTATAATTTTTGTTGTCCATTTATTCATCAAGGGTTTACTTTTCAAATGATAATGCTCATGATTTTTGTAAACTTTAAGTGTTTTAATGCACCCTTTATTAAATATTGGTGCATATCACAACATTAACTTTCATTCTTCACAAAAGTTAATGTTTCTTTTATTTTTAGTATATAAGTAATCTGTGATTATTTTTGTTCCTCTTTCTAAGTAGAATTTAAGCCTCCTCACTTGAGTCTTCCTCCTTGTTAAACTTTTTAAATTCTGTGAGGTGTATCAAGGGTATTGTGTACTTCTTGGTTAATATCTACTCATCAGTGAGTACATATTATGCATGTCCTTTTGAGTGTGGTTACGTCACTATTTTCTAGTTCCATCCAGTTACCTGAAAAATTCATGATGTCCTCATTTTAATAGCTGAATAGTATTTCATTGTGTAAATGAACCACATTTTCTCTATCCATTCTTCTGTTGAAGGACATCTTAGTTGCTTCCAGATTTTATCTATTATGAATAAGACTGCTGTGAAACACTGCTAGCTGATAAGCACTTCCAACAAAGTATCCAGATATCAAACTTACTCACAAAATCAGTAGCCTAACTATATGCAAATGAAAAACAGACAGAGAAAGAAATCAGAAACATTACCCATCACAATAACCAAAAAAAACCAGGAACTTTCTCAGGTTAACTCCAACCAAGCAAGTGAAAGACTTGTGTGATAGAGCCCTAAGACACTGGAGAAGGAAAGTGAAGAAGATATTAGAAAATGGAAAGGTCTGACATGCTCCAGTATCAGTAGGATTAATATAGTTAAAATTATCATCCCAACAAAAGCAATCTGCAGATTCAATGTAATCTCCATCATAAGTCCAGCATAATTCTTTACAGATCTTGAAAGAACTTTTCCAGCTTAATATGGAAAACCCATATTAAGCATAACATAGAAAACCCATCACAGCTAAAGCAATTGTGAATCATAAAAGAGATGTTAGTAGTATCACCATCATGGACCTCAACTGCACTACAGAATTATTGTAATAAAAACAACATGGCATGGAGCAAAACATACACATTGGACAATGGAATCAAATTGAAGAGCTAAAAAAGTCCATGCACTTATGCATACCTGGTTTTTGATAAAGAAGTCAGAAAACTTACCAGAGAAAAAGAAAATATCTTCATTAAATGGTACTAATCAACTGGTTGAGCACATGTAGATGAACCTAAATAGGTTCATTACTATCACTATATACAAAACCCAACTCCAGATATATCAAAGTAACTGCACAGGTAATTTTGGTTAATAAAGGAATAGGGTGAGGGATGGATATCCCCAGGAAGGAGAAATAAAATAATTATGGACCTGTGTTGTAGATATATGTCCTGGGAATGGGTTCCACAACACTGCATTTTGGTCTGTTGTGGTTTTCTGTAATGGTCTCCATCTGTTTAAAAGAGATAGCTCTTTGATAAGGGGTAAATACTATACTTATCTGAGTGTATAAGAATAATCATTAGAATATAATTAGGAATTAATCTGGCTTTGCAGATTGGTGGTTCTCAGTTTCCTCCAAGATCTATGACCTCACTAGACTGAGTAGGTTCTAGTAGTGGGCTTTGTGTTCCTCATGTCATACACCTGTTAAGTCCCCTTAGAGAGATTTCAGTTACTCCTAAGATTCATTTCTTATTGTTCACCCTTGTAATTTAGTTACAAAGATTTGACAGGCATATAATCATTCATCACTTAGGCAATTTATATAATACATGTGGATAAAGAAAAGAAAGAGGGGAATACCAAATTCATTCAAATTTATACAACTACCATGGTTGACAATGATGTTTGTGATTATATGTGTTTCACTTGAGTTTTTGGTCTCTATTTTTTCCATTCTTGTTTATTTGACTATTTCTTTTCTAAAGAGAGAAAGAAGTTGTGGAACTGGGGTGGGAGAAGGGAGGTGGAGAGGAACTAAGAGGAGCTAGGAGAAGAGAAGCAGTGATTAGAATATATTATATTAAAATAATTTTCAAAAATAAATACCTTCATGAAAATAAAAAAGAAATACTTTAGTCAAGGCAATTTTTGAAGGAGAGATTAGTGGTAGATAATTGTGCACATGCTATCTATAAAAGTATGGATATTAAAGTCGCAACTGCATGAGTTAACCTCTGGTCCTCTCTGTATGCTACGGCTGCTAGCTTGGTTTTTTTGGTGGGACTCCTAACAGTAGGAATAGGTTTTTCTCTAAATCTTTGGCCTGCTCTTGAGACACAACTTCCTGTTGGCTTGACTTGTTCAGCCTTGATAAGAGGACTTTTGCCTTGTCTTATCATAGCTTGCATTGTCCTGTTTATTTTTTATCTCTTTGAGACCTGATCTTTTCTGAAGGGAAATGATGGGGGATTAGATTTAGGGAGAGAAAGGGGAGCTGCGAAGAGTGGAGGGAAATTGTGGTTGGCATGTATTTTATGAAAGAAGAAACTCACTTATGAGTTTTATAAGAGAGACTATTTGCAATTTAAAAAATCAATTTTTTGAGCATTGATTCTGAGTTACCATCCATCATCATGGATTTGAGGATAAAGAAATTGGTGAAAACTCAACTTCATTCTTGGAAATAGATGTTTCTTGGAAGATTTTAAAAGGGATTTTGCAAATTGTGAGATTACTAGCATAATTTTCTAGATTTATTTATGTGGATATTTCTACTAAAGCCTTGCACTTCTAAAAACAAAATTCTGAAGTAATTAACTATCTAACTAATTTAAATGCATCATATATATTTTCAGATTATCCAAGAAACTGAGCAAGATCAGCTGTCTATTAAAACTGACTTCTGTAGAATTTAAGGACATATTTAGTTTTATTTGTGCAATTTATTAAAGCTGTTTTCCAGAAAGTGTTAACTTTTCATGAAAAACCAAAACATCGTTATCATGAGGTTGTCAGTGTTGTCATCATGGTTTGTATGGATCAAATCAATTCCCAAAGCATAACTTGAAATAAATGGTTATTTTGTGTGTATATGCTTATAGATCTATCATCACTTCTGAAATATCAAATAGCTAATAAAATTAACAACCAGGAATATATACAATTGGTTTAGTTTACTCAAATTTGGCCATAGAAGCCAGAACTTTCAATTTGAAATTATATATTTGTACCTCTTCTATTCTATATAGTTGCTTACTGAAAATGAACATTCTAACATTTAATACATTCATTGGAGCATGGCTCTGCGGGGAAAGTGCTTACCTCACAAACATGAAGACGTAAGTTTGGATCCACAGCACTTTTGTAAAAGACACACATAGAAGAAGGTATCTGTAATGCCCCTACATGACAGAATTTTGCAGAGATATACTGGATCTCAAATACTTGTCAAATGCCAGTAGAGATATTTTGTGTCTAGAGAGAATTTAACTTAAAAAGTTACATTAAAAAAAAAAAACTCACCTCCAGGTTGATTTCCAGAGTGCTTATACCAGTTTGCAATCCCATCAGCAATGGAGGTGTGTTCTGCTTTCTCCACATCCTCTCCAATATTTGTTGTTACCTGAGGTCACTGACTTATTTGTGATAGTCAGAAGCTAGAAACAACCTAGATGTCTCACGACAGAAGAATGGATACAGAAAATGTGGTTCATTTACACAATGGAATACTACTCAGCTATTAAGAATGGGGACATCTGAGTTTTGCAAGCAAATAGAAGGAACTAGAAAATATCACCCTGAGTGTCTAACTCAAACCCAAAAGGAAGTGCATGGTATGTACTTACTAACAAGAGGATATTAGAAAATCAAAAAAAGTATAGAATACCCAAGATACAGTCCATAGAACTCAAAAAGTTCAACAAGTTGAAGGGCCCAAGTGGGGATGCCTCAGTCCCAGTTGGGAGAGAGAAGAAAGCAATCACAAGTGGGAGGGAGGGAGGGACGAGGGAGGGAAAGTGGAGGGGGTAGTGGGGAACCTTATCTGGCATTGATTCAGCCTCTGCTGTTTATATGCAAGCAAACACACATTGACATGCACACACACTCTTCATACACATGTGCATACACATGCATACGTGCACACACAGGCGCACACAAACACATTTAATGCATCAATATTAATCCCCCAGTGCTACCCTTCTAATTTTGTCTTTGAACATGTTTGCTGTTGTTCTTTCCCTTATCAAATTCAGTAGCTACTTCTACTACTAGCAAGTGCTCAGCAGAATAAAACTTTGATTTATTTTTTTAAAAAGTTACATTTAAAAAATGTGTATGTTTAGATTGTCAGAGGGCATGACATGGAGCATATATAGGGTCAGAAGAAAACTTCTGAGAGTCAGTTTTCTCCTTCATTTGTGTGTCTTGAGCATTGAACTCAAGTTCTCAGGCTCAGTGGCTATCTTCCTTACTAGTTGAAGTATTCTTGGGTATCCTCAGTATTATTCTTGACTTCAATCCACCAGAAAGGTATATGTTGGTTTAAATTTATTGATTTCTTTTTAATGAGTGCTAACAAACGTATCAGATTATTTTATTTTGAGACAGTTAAAAAACTATGAAATATTTTAAATGCCATAGCAGTTACTAAAAATCAGGTATTCCTTCAATTGCTTTACTTGGATTGAATAAATCATCTTGGTAACATTATTAAAGTGGTACAATTTTATGTCCATTTTATATATGGGAAAACTAAGATACAAGGTTAACTATCCTATGAAAGATCTTATAAATAGTAAGTAAAGGAGCTGCATTTCAAAAAAGATACACTGAAATTTAATGAGTTCAGTGGAAATATAAGGAGAAAATTTCAGGGCAACTGAAAAGAAAAATTTCATAAAAGATACTAATGTACATTTGGTTTTTCTTACCATATATAATATATTTAGGCATTTTAAAATATATACCAACTGGAAAGACATAAAGATGACATCAATCATGCCCTTTCTATAGAATGATGAGCGTTAACATAGGAGAGAAAAGGAAATAGGAATGGTTATATTCCTTTTAAATATGCATAGCAAGTTTTTTGATACACAGAGGATATATTTACAGATAAATATTATAGATAGATAGAAGCAAGAGGGAAAGAAGGTAGAGAGATATAGAGGAGAAGGGGAGAGAGAAAGCAAAGAGAGAGACAGAGACAGAGAGACAAAGACAGAGAAATTTTAAAGTACTTTAATTAGAATTCTGGGCACTACAAATGATAAATAAAAGTAAAAATAGCCTGAGATATATATGACTATCTCTTTAACTTTTACCAAGTCTCCTTACTAGAAATCTTTAAATACAGGAAGTAGAAATAAACTATAACTAGTCAAGGTGCTAAAAACAAATGACTGTTGAGTACTTACTCTTAAATAGGATGCTTATGTCAACCCCTCCTATGAAGAGAGAATAGTACTGAAGAAGGAGCATAAGCAGTGTAAGAGCCAGAAGAAGCTAATTGATGATGCTGATGACGAAGAAGATGTGGAAGGCTATAAAACTCATTCTTTTGTACACAACATGATGTTGCTTTCCTGAGCTCACTACAGATGTTATTACCTGTACAGGATCTGAGATCTGCAGAAGTATGTTCCACTACTGTTTTATCATGGATGCAGGGGCAGCATGAGGCTACACCTCTAACTTGAGGCACTATATGCATTGAGTGGCTATTCATGGGGATGGGGAGCCATTTTCTTCAGTAATATATATTTTTGGTAAGTTGCCCATGCCTTGGTGAATAATCCCATGCACATGGTCATGCATACAACTGTAATTAAGCTCAGTGGCTCACTTAATAATATCCATAAAAATAGGGAAGGCTTGCAGGGAAGAAAGGACTGCGAGTCTAAGAGGGAAAGGGTGGTGAGTATAATCAAAATGCATTATATGTAAGTATAAAACTGTGAGAGAATAAGTTTAAAAAAATTAAAGGCCATAAAGACTTTCCTCTTTTTTCACTCTAACAATTGACATAAAGATTAAAAGGAAATATTGATAGATGAAAAAGTTTGAACAATTGGGTCTCAAATGTTCTTCAGTTTTAGAAAGAGTGGTATTTTTAACTTTCAAATATATTTCTGTTTTTTGAGATTATTTAAGTTGTTGATACATATCACTTCATCCCTATAGCCATCAAACATGCAATAAGGAAAGTAAGAGGAATTATTTAATAACTATATTTTCTGCAAACTTAATTTTACCAGGGGATAAATCTCACTTATGCATTTCTTAAATGCATAAGGTTTATGGAATATAGTAAAAGAACAATCCAGTAGAATAATGTATGTTTTCTATGTAAATTTCAAAAATGGAAACATTTTATTGTGTTGTATTAATGTCACAGGTCAAAGTCAAGAGTTTATTGCCAATTCAGAGAAAATCCTCTTTTCCGTGACATATGGCATAACCTTCAGCTCTTAGTAGCTGTGCAATGCTTAAGGTCAACTCTTTGTATATTCAGAAATCCAAATGGTGGGTATGACAAATGGCAGAATGTATTGTAACTGATTTCTGGGGCAAGCACAGTAAAATGTGACACTGTGGGAGGAAAGGTTATTGACCTTGTGATATTACGTCTGACACCAATCATTATTTCTCAATTGAGCTATTTGAAAGGATAGTCAATATTTTGTTTGTTATACTTCGCCAGTTTATATGAATTGGAAAGGAACTACTCACTCCCTGCAACCGAGTAAATGGAATATAACTATCTTTGTGGGATTTTATCAACTAAACATAACATTTGGATAAGAACTGGAATGCTTTCCTTACTTTCCTTTCTGTACAGTTTTTCTTTATTTTCTTTCTTTTTTAGTACAATTTTTATATGTAATACTACAAATGTGATGTTTTGTAAGGAGTTAAAATTTCAGCTTTGTAGTTTGCTTTATTATCCAGAAAGGAAAATAAAAGGAGGAAATTCGCATGAGCATCCATCCTTCCTGAACTCTGAATGATACTACTTTAAATTCTATTTCTTTTTTACCTTTTTTATTTTCTACAAGTTTATTTATTTTTCTATTATTTCATATTTTTATGTTTAGATTTTAATGTAATTACATTTTCTTTCCCTTTATCCCTCCAAGGCCTCATATATACTCCCTCTTGCTCTCTTTCAAACCCATGACCTCTGTTTTCACTGTAACTACATGTTTTAGCCTTCATAGACAGTGATGTATTAGTGCTTTGTGTATTCTGTATCTAAAGCACAGTCTTTCCCTGGTTCTGTAGTCTCACTCAAGGATCCTTTTCCTCTACTCCTGTGTTGATATGAACCTAGAGGATAGTCTACCCATGTGGAATATTTTGAGATGTATTTGTTTCCTCTCAAATTATTTTTTCTTAACAGACTAATTAGTTCATTTGAAATGCTTATACTTCTAACAAACCTAAACACTGAATATAGTTGAAGCAGTTGCTCATGAACTGATTGTGGTTACTTGGAGAACATGAACAATAGGTTTGATAATGGAGGACCTAATGTATAATATAGAGGTGTGTGTGTATGTGTTTTGTGTGTGTGTGTGTGTGTGTGTGTGTGTGTGTGTGTGTGTGTGTAAGCATAGTCAGTGGTGGTAGAAGACTTTCCTAAATACACAAGGTTATTTAGGTTACTTTGATTTAGGCAAAAATCAAAAAATATATATTAAAGGTAACTAGTATTAAAGAAATATTTTGTTCAAAATTTTTTTCTGGAGTGAGTAGATTTGCCTATTTTTGTTGTTTTAGTTTATCACTTTGAAATACAGAAATACTATGGTGCTCCCATTTCCATATGACGTGTGTTTTGATCATGTTTGCATTTAGGTTTGTCTTCCTTTTTTCTTCCTTTACTTTTCCTTCTTTCTTTTCTTCCCTCACTCCTTCCCCCTCTCTTTCTTTTTTCTTTTCCCTTTTCCTTTCTTTGGAACTAGGTGTGTATGATATGGGCCAATTATTATAGACTACACATACCAACATCTAGTAACTCCTCTTGACATATGTTTTCTATGGGGGAGATATTCTGCTTATTAGGAAATATGATGATTAATTATATGTGTCAACTTCATTCAGCTAGAGTAATTCATGATAGCTAGCACAACACTGTTATGAGGTGTGCCTGTGAAGATGTTTCCTAAGGAGATTAACATTTGAACAGGTAAACTAAGTAAATATGACCTTTCACCAATGTTGGCAGATGTGATCAATCTATTGTCAACCTAAATAGAATATTAAGACACAAGGACAAATTCCCTTTTTCTGTTTAAACTGAGACTGGGTCATCAATCATCTCATGCCCTCAGACACAGGCTTTCTAGGTCTCTGAACCTCTCTTACTAATCTGGGATGCTCATAAGTGACCTTGCTTTTTTCTTACAGTTCTTCAGTATTTGAAATAGGACTCACAGCTTAGATTCCTTATTCTTAGGACTTTTCACTTAGAATATATTACACTAGGTTAAAGTTGGTAGAACTTCTTATCTCCACATCCTCTGCACCAATTTCCATTATAAAGCTCAACTTACACATTACTTTTTTTATTTTAATTAACTTAGTTTTTCACACTCCATATTTTATTCTCCCATCCACCCTCCGACTCTTCCATATCCTGTGGCATAATGGGGCATCTTTGAGTATATTTCCAAGAGTAGTATAGCTAGGTCTTTGGGTAGTTCTATTTCAATGGAATAGAATTGAAGACCTAGAAATAAAACCACATATTTATATTCTTAGTTCTATTTTAATGGAATAGAATTGAAGACCCAGAAATAAAACCACACATTTACAATCACTTGATCTTTGACAAAGAAGTCAAAAGTATACAATGGAAAAAGGAAAGCATCTTCAATAAATGGTGCTAGTCTAACTGTCTGTTTATATATAGAAAAGTGAAAGTAGATCCATATTTGTCACCTTGCACAAAGCTCAAGTCCAAATGGATCAAGGACATCAATATAAAACCAGATACACTGAACCTAATTGAAGAGAAAGTGGAAAAGAGCCTTGAACTCATTAGCACAGGGGTAAATTCCTAGACAGAACTCCAATGGCTCATGGTCTAAGATCATAATTGATAAATGGGACCTCATGAAACTGGAAAAAATCTGTAAGGCAAAGGACATAGTCAATAAGACAAACTGGCAACCTACAGATTGGGAAAAATATTCCCTAACCCCCCATTGACAGAGGGCTAATATCAAAAATATATAAAGAATTCAAGAAGTTAAGCACCAAAAAACCAAACAACCCAATCAAAAAATGAGGTATGAAACTAAATTGAGAATTCACAACTGAGGAATCTCAAATGGCTGAGAACCACCTAAAGAAATGTTCAAAGTCCTTAGTGATCAAATAAATGCAAATCAAACAGACACTGAGTTCTGTAAGGCAAAAGACACTGTCAATAAGACAAAACAGCAACCAACAAATTGGGAAAAGATCTTTACCAATCCTATATCTGATAGAGGGCTAATATCCAATGTATACAAAGAACTCAAGAAGTTACACTCCAGAGAACCAAATAACACTATTAAAAATGGGGTACAAGACATTAAGCCAGAGACCCAGGCGGCAGCCACCATTTTCTATTGGGTGAGGTTCTGAGACTGGAGCAGCCAGCCCGGAGGCTCCTTAAGCCAGAGACCCGGGCGGGATTCGCCATTTTCTCTCGGGTGAGTTTCTGAGACCTGAGCACCCAGCTGGGAGCCACAAGCCCCAAGACTCCCAGGGGAGCCGCAGGGCGGCAGGGACACGATCCTCTCAGCTTCCAAGTGACAGAGGAGGTTCAGCGTCCTCCTCTGCCCCTTCCCTGCAAGTGGAGGGCCTACCTCCAGAGAGCACATTAAGCCAGAGACCCAGGTGGCATCCACTATTTTCTCTCGGGTGTGGTTCTGAGACTGGAGCAGCCAGCCCAGAGGCGCCTTAAGCCAGAGACCCAGGCAGGATTCGCCATTTTCTCTCGGGTGAGTTTCTGATACCTGAGCAGCCAGCCATGAGCCACAAGCCCCACAACTCCTAGGGGAGCCGCCGGGCGGCAGGGACACAATCCTCTCAGCTTCCGAGTGACAGAGGAAGTTCAGCGTCCTCCTCTGTCCCTTCCCTGCAAGTGGAGGGCCTACCTCCAGAGAGTGCATTAAGCCAGAGACCCGGGCAGGATCCGC
>NW_022196914.1:41436694-41441574 GCF_008632895.1 Mastomys coucha | reverse complement strand
AGAAATGTTCGACATCCTTAGTCATCAGGGAAATGCAAATCAAAACAACCCTGATATTCCACCTCACATCAGTCAGATTGGCTAGGATAAAAAACTCAGGGGACAGCAGATGCTGGAGAGGTTGTGAAGAAAGAGGAACACTCTTTCATTGCTGGTGGAATTGCAAGCTGGTACAATCACTCTGAAAATCAGTTTGGTTGTTCCTCTGGAAATTGGACATAGTTCTACCAGAGGACCCATATATACCACTTCTGGGCATATACCCAGAAGATGCTCCAACATGTAATAAGGACACATGCTCCACCACGTTCATAACAGCCTTATTTATAATAGCCAGAAACTGGAAACAACCCAGATGTCCCTCAACAGAGGAATGGATACAGAAATTGTGGTACATCTACACAATGGAGTACTACTCAGCTTTTAAAAACTATGAATTTATTAAATTTTTAGGGATATGAATGTATCTGGAGAATATCATCCTGAGTGAGGTAACCCAATCACAAAAGAACACACATGATATTCACTCTCTGATAAGTGGTTATCAGCCCAGAAGTTCAGAATACAGGAACAACAACCCACAAACCACAAGAAACTTAAGAAGAAAGAAGACCAAAATGTGGACATTTCATTTCTTCTTAAAAAGGGAAACAAAATACCCATGGAAGAAGTTGCAGAGACTAACTATGGAGCAGAGACTGAAGGAAGGACATTCCAGCCTGATATAGCTGTCTCCTGAGAGGCTCTGACAGTACCTGACTAACACAGATGTAGAGGCTCACAGTCATCCATTGAACTGAGTACAGGGTCTTCAATGAAAGAGTTAGAGAAAGGACCAAAGGAGTTGAAGGATTTGCAGCCCCTTAGGATGAACAACAATATTAATTAACTAGTATCCTCAGAGCTCCCAGGGACTCACCCACCAACCAAGGAGTATATACATGGTGGGACTGATTGCTCTGGCAGCATGAATATAGTAGAGGATGGCCAAGTTGATCATCAATGGGAGGAGAGGCCCTTGGCCCTGTGAAGGATCTGTGCGCCGGTGTAGGGGAATGCCAGGGCCAATAAGTGGGAGAGGGTGGGGTAGCAAGCAGGGGGAGAGGGGAGGCAACAGAGGTTTGTTCTTGTTTTTTTGTTTGTTTGTTTGTTTTTTTTTTTTGAGGGGAAACTGGGAAAGGAGAAATCATATGACATGTAAATAAAGACAATATCTAATAAAAAATTAAAAAAAAAAGAATTTACAAAAAAAAAGACACTGAGATTCCACCTTACACCAATCAGAATGGCTAAGATCAAAACCTCAGATGACAACACATGTTGGAGAGGATGTAGAGAAAGAGGAACAGTCCTTTACTGATTGGATTGCAATCTGGTACAACCACTCTGGAAATCAATCTGGAGGTTCCTCAGAAAACTTACACATTTCTTATTGGCTCTGATTCTCTTGGGTGCCCAATTCTACCACCAAGTGCTCTGCTTTTACATACAAATAGTATATCTCACATTTTTGATAAAATTCAGATAAAATATATTTTTATTACATATTTTCTTTATTTACATGTAAATTTCTCCTTTCCCAGTTTCTCCTCCAAAAAACAAACAAACAAACAAACAATAACAACAAAAACAAACCCCTGTTGCCTCCCCCCTCCCCATGCCTGCCATCCCTCCCTCTCTCACTTATTGGCCCTGGCATTCCCCTACACTGGGGCACAGAACCTTCACAGGGCTGAGGTTCTCTCCTCCTAGTGATGATTGAATTTGCAATCCTCTACTATACACGTGCTGCCAGAACAATCAGACCTACCATGTGCAGTCCTTGGTTGGTGGTTGAGACCCTGAAGAGCTCTGAGGGTGCTAGCTGGTTCATATTGTTGTTCGTCCTAAGGGGCTGCAAACCTATCAGCTCCATAGGTCCTTTCTCTAACTCCTTCATTGGGGATCCTGTACTCAGTTCTGTGGAGAGCTGCGATGTGTCGTGCCCTAAGATGGCACCAGCTCCCACCTTCTGCTAGCTCAAAAGCGAGTGCTCTCCAAGAGTGACATGTCCTTATTTGGCTAAGCTTGCAGATCTGGCTTCTTATGTGCATTGGTGGCCTATCTGTTTTTCCCACATAGCCTGCAGGAGTTGGTTGGCGCAGGAGAGCTCAAAGGATCGCGTCCTTCTTGCTGGTCAAGGGGGTTGCATCAAGTGGTGGTCCAGAAGGGGGAACTCACTCCTCCTTCACCTGAAAAGGCTCAGAACTTTCTGCAAGCAGGGCAGTGCTGGTAAGTTCCCAAAGGTAAGCTGGGATGATAAGGACCACGGAAACAAGCGATGATAAAGTCTTGGGCAAGCAAGCTAGGCAGTTCGCAGCAGTAGCGAACTGAAAGTAGAAACGGCTCACATAGCAGTGAACTGAAAGTAAGAAATCTAGAAATGGGATCTTCACATTCCCATCCAATTTTTTTGGCTCTTCAAGAGCTGCTCTTGTCAAAGAATTTGAAAATAAAAAAGAGCACGTTAGAGAGGTTCCTGAGCGAGTGTGATACCATTGCACTCTGGTTCGAAGTTTTGGGGAACTTGACTGTTGTGTGTTGGGACAAGTTAGGAAAAGACCTAGATTTTGCCTGGGACCAAGGGACATTAAAGTTCGGAGTTTGACCTGTGTGGAAGTTAGTGCGGGGATGTTTGGAAGATCAGAGATGCTGTAAACCCTTGGAGGAGGGACAGACCACCTTGGAGATGTTGCAGGAAGAGCGATCCGAGAAGTCAGGGAGTAAAGGAAAGGGTAATCATCTTTATCCTGATCTAAAAGACTTGACAGAAACAGAGTGGTCAGACACTGATGAGGGAATACAGGCTTTGATAGAGAAAGTGGAAAAACAATCTCTGAGGGATAAAAGGAAGAAGGAAAGGGAGAAAGATCGACCTGGAGGATGTAGGGCCCCCGGGAGGGTCCCATCCGCTCCTCTGCCATATAATAGTGCAGAAGGTGGATGTGGAGGGTCAAGGCAAACTTTCTGTCCCGAGGTTTGGCACGCAGTCCGAGCTGAACTACAGCTTGCTTGCCTAGTATTCCAGGATGCTCAGGGTAATCGCTTTGAGGAGCCTCTCGACTTTAAGATAATCAAATACTTGGCTGAATTGGTTAGAACATATGACATAACTGCCTCATTCACCTTGGCCCAAGTAGAAGCATTGAATAGGCATTGTATGACACCAAGTAACTGGAGTGGGTTAGCTCGAGCTTGCCTGAGCCCAGGACAATATTTAGATTGGAAAGCTTTCCTGATTGAGTATGCCACACAGCAGGCCGCTATCAATCAGAGGAATGGCAATCTTGCTTGGGACAGAGATATGCTGTTGGGGCAAGGAAGGTTTGCCAATCAACAGACAGGGTATCCTATGCAAGTTTTTGAGCAGGTGAATCAGATCGCCATTAAGGCGTGGAAGTCTTTACCCAATAAAGGGAAGGTGAGTGGCAATTTGACTAAGATCCTACAGGGACCCATGGAGCCATTTTCAGACTTTGTGGCTCATTTAGTAGAAGCTGCAGGTAAAATTTTTGGGGATCCCAATGCCGCCATGTCACTCATAAAACAGTTAGCGTATGAACAATGCACACAAAGGAGTATAGAGCACCCATCACCCCTTATAAGAACAAGGGGCTTGAAGTATGGATGAAAGTCTGAAGGGAGTTAGGAGGACCCTTGACAGATGCTGGTCTTGCAGTTGCTGTGGTGCAGCTGACTCAGAACAAGAGGGGAAGTTCAGGGGCTTGCTTCAAGTGTGGAAAGCTAGGACACCTTAAAAAGCAATGCCCTGAACGAAGGAGCGCTGAAAAGACAGGAAATAGCCAACGCCCCAGGCAGCCTAGGCTATGTCCAAAATGCAAAAATGGGAACCACTGGGCTAATGAGTGCCACTCAGTGAAGGACATTAACGGGCAACCCCTTGTTCAAGGCTATGGTGGAGCCCATCCAAAATATGGACAGTGGGGCCCACAACCCCAGGTCCCTCAAATATATGGGACAGTAGAGAATCAGGACAGTGAACAGAGTCAAGAGAGGTGGCCAACCCTCTGTCATCCGAGGGACCGAGGAGAGCCACTGCGGGCTCAGCAGGATTGGACCTCCGCTCCACCACCAGACTCGTATTAACACCCTGAGTGGGGGTCCAGTTAATTGAGATAGACTTTAAAGCCTTGAGCCTAGCACAGTTGGCTTACTGTTAGGAAGATCATCATCGGCTTTGAGAGGACTTATTATACATCCTGGGGTCATAGATCCAGATTATATAGGAGTGGTCAAGATCATGGTAGCTTCTCCACACGGGAGAACTGCTATTTCTCTTGGAGATAGAATAGCCCAATTAGTCATTTTACCAAGTCTGCATGACCGCTATGCTGCAAAAGATCAAGAAAGAGGAAAAGGAGGTTTTGGATCCACGGGAACAGATTTAACCTTTCTGTCCCTGGATCTGGAACAGCGTCCTGTGCTAGAGTTGAAAATAGATGGGAAAAAGATCTAGGTCTTTTAGATACAGGAACAGACAGGAGTATAATAGCTAAGAAAGATTGGCCTTCAGGTTGGCCTGTGCAAGTTTCCTCCCAAACTTTGCAAGGACTTGGCTATGTGAAAACTCCGGACATGAATGCAAGACAGCTGAAGTGGCAAGATCAGGAAGGGCACTCTGGAGTTATGCAACCATAAGTACTTGAATTGCCAATTTCCCTCTGGGGGAGAGATTTGCTAAAAGACATGGGTTTTAAGTTGAGCAATGAGTATTCTGACTCCGCCCGGCACATGATGCAAGATATGGGTTATGTTCCAGGTTTTGGAATAGGGAAGTATCTGCAAGGGTGTAGAAGTCCTATACCCACTCAACAGAGACA
>NW_022196914.1:41421469-41436596 GCF_008632895.1 Mastomys coucha | reverse complement strand
GCTGAGGAAGGCATCCCCATAACTTGGAAGATGGAGGAGTCACTGTGGGTTCCTCAGTGGCCACTTTTTTCTGAAAAGTTAAGCACTGCCAAAGAATTGGTCGCTGAACAGATGTCCTTAAAGCCTTTCTACAAAGATGGCAGGAAGGTCAACCCATCACGTTATATATATTTGCCACCTATGGCCAACCTACAGGATTGTTATGGCAAGAAGGACCATTGTTATGGATTTATCCAAAGGTGTCACCAGCCAAGTCCATAGAGCATTATCTGACTGCTGTGGCTGCTCTAGCCTTAAATGGTGTCCAGCAATGTTTGGAGTTTTTTGGAGTTGTTTGGAGTGCCAGAATAATAGTACCTTATTCTAGTCATCAGATTGAAGTTTTATGTGGTACTATAGACGACTGGGCTATTTTACAATGTGGTTTTGATGGAGTGATTGATAATCACTATCCAAAACATCCCTTGTTGTCATTTTTTAAGGAACATCTGTAATTTTTCCAAAAATTACCTCTGCATCTCCCCTTAAGGGGGGGGCAAATGTTTTCACTGATGGATCAAAGACAGGCTGTGGGGCCTATATGGTAGAAAAGCAGGAGCCTGTGTTATGTCAGTTTCAACCAGGCTCTTCCCAAATTGTGGAATTGAAAATTGTAGTGGAAGTGTTTAAAAGATGTCAATTTGCATTTAATTTGATTTCAGATTCAGCATATGTGGTTAATGCAGTGAAAATTTTAGAGATAGCAGGCCCTATTAAGATTAGTAGTACTGTATGAGCCTTATTATAAGAGTTACAAGGTCTAATTTGGCAAAGGAAAAGGTGTTTTTATATTCAACATATTAGAGCGCATACAGGCTTGCCTGGACCATTGAGTGAAGGTAATGATATAGTTGACCAATGGACAAGGATGGAATATATTTTCCTGAGCTCATCCTTAGATCAAGCCAGACAATTCCATCAAACCTTTCATGTGAATGCAAGAACCTTGCAACAGAAATTCCATTTGTCTAGAGCAGATGCCAGACAGGTGGTCTTGGATTGTCCCCAGTGTGTGATTCATCATCACCCACCCAGTATGGGAGTGAACCCTAGAGGATTGATGCCGCTTAAGATCTGGCAAATGGATGTAACACACATTTCAGAGTTTGGAACTCTAAAATATGTCCATGTATCTGTGGATACGTGTTCAGGTGTCATTCATGCTACACCCTTGAGTAGAGAAAAGGCTCGCAATGTTGTAGGGCATTGCTTGGAAGCCTGGGCTGCGTGGGGAAAGTCACAGCAGCTGAAAACAGATAATGGACCAGCCTATACAGCTCAGACTTTTGCTTCATTTTGTAAACAGATGGAGGTACAACTTGATCATGGATTACCCTATAATCCTCAAGGACAAGGAATTGTGGAGTGTGTTCATCGCACCTTGAAAGAATGTTTTCAAAAACAAAAAGGGGGAATAGGCCAAGGCTGCACCCCCAAAGAAAGAATATCCCTAGCCCTTTTTACCCTTAATTTTTAAAATTTGGATGTGGATGGCCTTTCTGTGGCTGATCGTCACCAACATCAGAGAGGATCCTTGAAGGGTTATGTAAAATGGAAGGATGTGCTTACTGGATCATGGCATGGCCCTGATCCAGTGTTGGCATGGGTGAGAGGCTCTGTTTTTATATTTCCCCAGGATCGTCAAGAACCCTTGTGAGTCCCGGAGAAGCACGTAAGGAAGTGTCATCATGAGGGGTCTACTGGTGCTGCTAGTGGTCATCAGCCTGAAGTGGATTCCAGTGCAGCCAGAATTGAGATGGGGGATCCTGTCGGTGTTCCCAAGACCTGTGCCTATACACCATAATGCTAGAGTGTTTCCCTGCTTTTTTAATACTAATAAGAGTTTGGATGTGTCCTTTTTACCTTTAGACAGGGAATTAGCTAGTATAGGAGAAAATAGGAGCTTTGATTTGTTAGGGAGCTTGTGTTTTTTGCTTGTGAAGTCAATTAGCGACTATAGTGACTGTGTTATATTTTATAATCAGTCTGCAGTGTGGTTTGATGCTCCACCCCCAAATATTCCTGGTCAAGCTATAGTAAATGCTTCCTGGATAAGTGGTTGGTGGCCAGCTAGAAGTGAGTATAGTTGGCCGACACCTCTTCAACCGAGGTGGGCCCCCCCCACTGTTCCAGTAGTCGTGATGCTAATAATGTTTTGCCCTGGATGGGGTGTCAGTCCAAAAAGGTGATTTGGGCTAATGGTGGATATTTTACCTTTTCCCCTGGGATTGGCACTGCTTTTAAGGCCACCTTTGCCGGTAGGAATTTTACTGGTCAGGATCCTATTCAGGTGGAGCAAGCTAATCCTTTTGATTTATGGTTGTTGTGTGGTGTTAATGGTAGTTGAGCTGATTTATCTCCATTTGTAATGATTGGAGGAGGAGTACATGGAGTGGCTACTTTTTCCTGGAAGATTTATGAGAATCTTGGAAGATTTTTTTAGCCATGATCCTCCCCCTATTGTGCCCCCGAATGGGTATATCACTTCCTTTGGAAGTGTGAGTGTGGGGCCTTTTAATGTTAATGTTTCCTTCTCCCCAGTGCCAGTGTGTGTTTGGCTGCCTTTTGTGTTTATTGTAATGGTAGTGCATTTTCTAGGAATAAGTTGAATTGTGGTGCTCAAGATTGTTTTTATGCTCAATGTTAGGACGCAAGCAAGTTTCCTTTGGCTGTGGTAGCCTACATGCCATGATGGGTTCCAGTTCTCATACGGTGCAGACTGCTTCTACTCTGAATGCGTTATCTAGCAATGTTGCTGCAGCCCTTGATGCTCAAGTGGCCATTAGTGCTCAGCTGAAAGGTAGCTTGATGGTGGTTAATCAAAGAATCGACCTGGTCCAGGAACAGGTTGATACACTCTGGCAGCTGGCCCAGTTGGGATGTGAATGGAGATTTTCTGGGCTATGCATTACGTCAGTCAGTACAGTATCAAAATATGACCCATGAAGCTAATTTGTCTCGGCAGCTGTCTCATTATCTTTTAGGGAATTGGTCTGCTAGTTTTGAAGATCTGATGGATCAGTTGCGTATGTCCATAGTTACTGCGAATTCCACACGCGTGAATGTGGGGCTGGCCACAGGGTTGTCATCCTGGATCACTTCCGCCATGAATCATCTAAAGGAATGGGCAGGAATGGGGGCCTTGGCGGGTCTCTTGTTGCTGATCTCCTTAGTTGGCCTGTGGTGTATTTGCAAGATCAGGTTCACCCAAAGGCATAATGCAGCTATGATTGTGCAAGCTTTTACAGCCATTGAGGCAGTACAGTCCCCCCAGGCATGGCTAATAGTCATGTATCAGTGATTGCCCATCACGTTCAGACTGTAAGGCTGAGCACTGCCCTTGGGATACACTGTTTGCTGCTAGTGGTCTCAAGAAGAGCATGTCTGTTTGATGCAGGTTGATACCGCCCTTTCCCCAAATCTCCCATTCATTCCTGCCTCTGAAAAAAAAAACGGTATTGGATGGGTCTGGCCTGCACTGGGTGGGTGACACCTGTGTGAGGGTCTGTACAATGTCCCTTTTGTCATCTTTCAGAGATCAGACCTCTACTCTTGCCTGTTTCGTTTAAAACAAAAAAGGGGGAACTGTGGAGAGCTGCGATGTGCTGTGCGCTAAGTTGGCGCCAGCTCCTGCCTTCCGTTAGCCCGAAAGCAAGTGAGTGAGCGCTCTCCGAGAGTGACGTGTCTTTATTTGCTAAGCTTGCAGATCTGGCTGCTTACACGCATTGGTGACCTATCTGCTTTTCCCACGTAGCCTGCAGGGGTTGGTTGGCACAGTAGTACTTAAGCCTGCGAGGGGTCAGAAGATTGTTTTAAGGATCCTGAATAAACCTGTTTTAAGAAGAGCTCAAAGGATCGCGTCCTTCTTGCTGGTCGAGGGGGGTCATGTCACAGTTCAATGGATGACTGTGAGCCTCTACATCTGTGTTAGTCAGGTACTGTCAGAGCCTCTCAGGAGACAAGGTTTGTGGATTCTCCCTATCCCCAGGGTTATGTAATCAGTAAACAAATGATAGCAGGGAAGAAATTTTTTTTCTTGTTGTATATAACTAAATGTTGCACCAGAAACTCCAGTGATGATGTTTTCTTGAATCTCTACTCATGTTGGGGTAGAAGTTTTGAATTGTATAATTTCTCAGCTATTACCTCTGCTCCTGTAAATAAATCCTTACAAATTCTGTAGTACCAATGAATTTATTGGTTTACGAAACTGGAATTGGCTAGCTATTTTCTGTGATTTTTGTTACTATCATTAGCTTGGGGTAATAGACATGGATTGTCTAAAAGAGATTATACAGTACAATTGGTGTTTTCAGAGGGAGTGACCAAACCTCACAATAAAGGAGAGTTGGTGGGACAGTAACATGAAACATGCTCTTTAGGCTTAACTGTCCATAGAAGCAGTCTTAGTACAGATGCATTTCCTCATGTAGTATGGACTTGCATGGGATTTTATTTGGGTAAGAAAGACAAACTGCTGAGGCTGAGATGCCTGTCTAGTGTGAAATTTAGGATGGATCATCAGTGTGAGAAATTTCAGTGGAGTTACCTTTTCTGTGTTTTGAATAATCACATTTATATGATAATGTTCTCCTATACTCTATGAGTATGCTCCTACTACTCCTGTGAGCACAGAGATGCCCTAACAACAGATGATGCATCAAAGAATAGATTGCTTTACTTGGAAGTTGAATTTATCAAATGGATTTTAAGCAGGCTACATTGTGCCTACCAATTGTGAATGATAAGACACACAAGAGAGCCCCAGTGTATCCCTCAAAAGAACTTTACCTGGTAAAGGGAGAAACTAAATGCAAAAGAAAAATGCATATGCTGTTATGTGTATTAGCCTTTACTTTGGCTGGAAACATGAAAAATTGGAGAGTGAAATGGGAATGTTGCTAGAAATTTTTTTCCATCTAGTTGGGGGTACAAGTGAAAAAAACCACAAACTTGGTATGTGTTAATCAATTCTTCCTGGTATCCAAGAGCTTGGATTTCATGGGAAGAATAAAACAGTAAGGAGTGAAAGATGAAAGTAAGAAGGAGCAATCTATAACAGAACAAGTACCTTTAATAGTGATCTAGTACAGTTGATCATCAGTGGATACTCTGAATGCTTATAAGCAAAATGTGAAAGTGCCCCTCATAGTCCAGCTTTTACAAGTGTCGGTTCATTCTGGGTGTCATGGAAAGCTTAATAATGTAACTAACCACTCTCCTGAGAAAATTCCTGAATCCTAAAGTAATATGAAGTTTTGACAGACTGGCTCATAACAACACTTAAGGATGATTAGTTATCACTTGTTGAAGTCTTCATCATATCAGAAGTGGGAAGAAAAGAGAAGAAGGGCACATGATACTAAGATAATTGGAAATGAGAAAGCTGGTGTTTGATACCACGTTTATCAGAGCATAGTGGATTGTATTCACCAAATTCACAGGTAAATTAAGGAAGACATTGATTTAGTGGAAACATTGGGAACAGAATGGTCTTTAGAGGCATTGATGAATACACCATGGGATAAATCTTTTGATGTAACAGAGACTCTTGTGGATTTGAATTTCTTAGACTAGCTTTCAAGTCAGATTTTTGAATTACTAAAAGCATGTAGAAAAGGATGAAATAAAAAGGAAAACAAGACAAGTGATAAGGGGCCTGTTTAGGCAGGTAGCAAGATTTGTATGAAGCCAGAATGCCTTGAACAGACACCATGATTAAAGCAGGTCTTATGAAGGAGAACATTTAATTGGGGCTGGCTTACAGGTTCAATGGTATAGTTCATTATCATCATGGACGAAAGCACGGTGGCTTGCATTAGTTGAAAGTTCTACATCTTGGTTCTTAGGTAGCAGGAAGGCCACATCTACTCCTACTAATCTATTGTGCCACTGCCAAGCATTCAGATACATGAGTCTATGGGGTCTATTCATATTCAACGCACCACAAGGGGCCAATAATTAACCCAACAGAGTATGCTTCATGTGCTGTGAGGCCAGTCCAGGGCCTGTTCAACAGATGGACACTGCTAATGGAGTGATAGGAGCTTCAGTATCATCCTGAAAAGCCTGCTCCTCCTTGCCCCTTGGGTGTTCCAAATAAGCCAAGATAGGCTTCAATCTTGTGGACACATTCCCCGTGGCAGTGATCTACAACTGACCAAGCCAGATAGCTCATGGGGTGGGAGGATGGCTAGGAAGAACAGAAGAGTAGATGAGATACTGGTTCCATATGTACTGCTAGGTCCCTCATTGTTTGTTTGTTTGTTTGTTTGTTTTGTTTTGTTTTGACTGAACATCTGATATTGGTGGTGGGATCTCTTCATGATATTTTAGACTTTTGTAATCATTTGTTATATTTCTAATAGCTGATCAGTTCCAAGAACAATTTGCACTTGTTTAGAATGGATGCTAGTGGGATTTCAGAGACCCTGCCTATTTTTTATAAAAGTGTTTCAAGTGGCAGAACATTGTGTATATAAAAATACTATGCCCCTGGGGAAGTGTTTTCTAATTCTTCATCCGTATGCCTATAGATTATGGCTACTTTTGGCTTCAGTCAGGATTCCCCCTTCACCCCTCCCACCTCTCTCTCTCTCTCTCTCCCTCTCTCTCTCTCTCTCTCTCTCTCTCACACACACACACACACACACACACAGAAAGAGAGAGAGAGAGAAAGAGAGAGAGAGAGAGAGAGAGAGAGAGAGAGAGACATGTACACACACACAGTGAGTAGTAGTAACTGCTGAGATTGGTAACAGTCAGACTATTGAAAACAGGGAAATCTAATTGTATTCCTTCCCAGTGCTCAGTCAAAAATTGCAATCTCATTCTTCCTCCAAGGCTAATGCAAGATGGTGGAGAGGTGAAGTACAGGAGGCAGAAGAAGGGCTGAAGTGATTTGTAGCTGTTTTCTGTGGTGAATAGGAAGGAAGTTCTGGAACTCACAAAAAACTTAAACTTGAGGCCCCTGCCAAAGTTATAACATGATAAACAAGTGCTGTCAGGAGACTTACTTCTACTGTGTAGATGCCTGTAAGTTGTATAGGGAGCTACATATGCAAATGTCCTGAGTAGTCATCTATGCTGTGATGGGGCTTATGGTAATGGACTGCCTGGGAGATCCTGTAATTATACCACATGAGCTTGTTGGTTACTCAAGCAGGAATTGGATAAAAACATTTTTTTGGTCTACCATGTTCTCTTTTTCAGGATGTAGAGACATAGAATACCCAAAAGAAGTAACATAACAGATTTTCAAACCCAGGCTACCAAAATAACCAGTAAAGTCTTTAAAATTCTATTGCTTCTCCATATTTAAAGAAACAAATTGAGTTTTATTTCTGTCTATGAGTAATACAAGAACTTTATCTTCACTTCTAAAACAGGTAATCTTAAGCTATATCCAATGTTTTCAAGCCACATAAAACATGAGAAGGGATTTTATAGAAATATAGACAGATTTAACATAAAGTTTATTACAAATAATTGGGCTTCTAAAATAAGAAATAGTTTATGAAATTTAACAAGGAAATATAATTGTAGAATTAGAGTATGTCCTGTGTGTTATGACTGTCCCAAAACACTTTTTACCCATAGTTTTACCTGATCTTACAAAGATAGTGTCAAAAGCTTGGCCAAGTACAATACATATAAATTATAACTGCAGCAGCGGCTAGCCAGGCAGGAGAGGTATTATCCAAGAATGCTACAAAACAGTACCTTTTCACTTTATTTAATCATTTTCAGAAAACAAGACTACAAGAACACTAAAGAATGAACAAGGGCAAAAGATTTACTGCAGATCAAAATGGACTAATAATTCTTGGTTCATCCCATAAAAAATCATACAGTGCATCTGGGGGAAGAAATTAAAGGGACATTTAGAAGGCCAATAGCAATGGTATTTCACTGTATAGAAGAAAGAATGAAAGTGTATTAGGTAAACCACAAAACCATGGAGAAAGAACTTAGTGCCTACTACCCTCCTCTGATCTTGTGTTATTCATCCCCAGGAGCTTGTCTGTGTGGCAGAAAGCTTCCTTTTCTAGTAAAAGAAAAATATTTTGAAAGAGATATATAATATTTTTGCATGCAAAAATATATTCCTGCTCCCAGAATAGGAACAAGGAACATTTGTCTTTAGCCAAATGTTAATTTTCTTGTTTGCTCTATGTGTTTTAAGTATTAAAAAAAAGAATTGCTGCAGGAATTCTTGAGCAATAATTTTATCTGTCAATATTTTAATTCCTGCAGATACTTTAACTGTGACATTGCTTTCAGTTGCTTTGTTCCATCATCCTCTTGTTCACAGATACTTGCTGAGTTTCTGTTATGTGCTGGGCTATGTTCTAGTTTTGTTGGCAGGGCAGAGAATAGACATCTGTAGTGAAAACTTGTACTTAGATAGTGACAAGACATATATTGAAGAACTGAATGGGCACGTTGATGTGCAGCTTATAGACCAACTGAAATCCCAGTGATAATGGGATAAGTTTCTGATTAGTGTTAATTTAGATGGTGCAGTCTCAGAGACTCATTGTGGTATGAAGTTACAGAATGGACAGGAGCATCCTATGGGGAATATATAATTCCTAGTTTCTTTCAAATTATCTGGGAAGTATTTTAAATCAGAATTAAATCTTTCATTTTGTCAATGTATTTATCTATAAAATAATATTTGTTTTATCAAATGAGACACTGTGAAAATAAATGGCTTCCAGGTCATTAGCATAGACTTAGCAAGATTTTTTTTCCTTTTTTTTTCTAAAAATTGTACTCATTGTCACAAGTTATCCATTTTGATATGTCAAACATATGATGAGTTTGGCACATAATTTCCCTTTCCCACATTCCTGTGGGCTTGTCTAAAGCAATTGTATTATCTTACCAAACACTGAAGTTGATGGAGATAATTTCCAGTATGAGAGTCCATCTTCATGGAATACTGTACCCAGTTGTAAGGATCTCTAGAAGTGTAGATGTGGCAAAAGATGAAGGCCTCATAAAGATTCTGACTGCCCCAAACCACCACTATGGCCACATAGGAGCACCACCTGGTATGCTGATCTGAGTCTGGTGTTATAACAGGGTTTGCATGCTAGTTTTGATTGCTACATTGTCTCCTGTTAAGTTCTTTTGTCCTGTCATTTATGAATATGCTAATTAAATTAGTAATTTTGTAAGCAACCCAATACAGTAAATGTTTCTCTGGTTAAGTAAACCAATGGTGTTTTTTGCAGCTTATAATAGTAAATGGATGCTCTGATAGAAATTATATTTGGAAAATCAGGGTTGTATATCCATAAACAGAAACATGTACATGTATGACTGTATATGATGTATGCTGAAACACTAGTTTTATTAGAATTATCATTTTGAAACAGAGTAGAAGGAGACTAATTTATGAAATTAAGAAAATCTCTCCATGTAATTCTGGCAAATTCTACTCCTGTTGAGAATTTTTGGATTAAGACAACTTTCCATTGTTTTAAATGTCATACAGATGATTACTAATTCATTGAATCCCCAGGCAAAATCCTGAGGGGGAAAAGTCAAGAGAAATTGGGTTGAATCTTCACTTTTGTCTGCATGTGATTCTGGGCTTCATGGAAATATGCCTTCAGAATGCAGATGAGAGAACCAGAGAGTCATCAGGCATACACATGAAAACCTATCTCATCTGCAAATTAATGTCAAATAAATATGAAACAGGATAAATATAGTAAAAAGTTTAGAATTACATTTACGATTTAGATTTGTGAAATATATCAAATGTGAGAGAGAACAAGTAAAAGACAGAGAGATGGAGACAGAGAGACACAGAGACATGGAGAGACAGAGAGACATGCATACACAGAGATACAAAGAAACAGAGAGAGAAAGAGACAGAGAAAGAAAGAGACAAAGAATGAGAGGGGGAACAAACTTACTGGCAGTTTTATTGAGGTTGAATTGTGGAAAATGATTCTAAACACATAAAATATATGTAGTAAAAGTAGGATCAAGAGAAAAGGTGTGTATGTGCCTCTGATAAATTTCTACTCAGGAAAGGTAGTTGACTTTGGAGATGTGAAGTGTTTTAGGAGAAATTCCTTTTGAAGTAAATAATTGTAATACAGAGAGATGAGCTTCTGCAAGGGTGCACTTGAAAGCTCACAGAAGCTTAAAAAATAATGATAAAACCATTCTCAAATTAAATGAGCAAACATGTTTACCTTTGCAACTTCTTTGGTTTTCCTTTTTAGGTGTATTTGTGTAAACACATGTATGTCAAGGGTGTGCATGTATACATATGGGTATGGTGTGCGTGTGCATGTGTGTCTGTGTGTGTGTGTGTGTGTGTGTGTGTGTGTGGTCCGGGGGCTGATGTCTGAAGTCTTCTTCAGTACTCCTCTACTTTATTCACTGATGTGGGGTTTTTTTCAGTCAAAGTGAGGACTTGTGAAAACACCAAATTTGGCTAGCTGGTTTGCTCTGAGTATCTCTACATCCTCCTTATGTCTGGAATGACAGTGCAGCCACCACATTCACTCAATGTATTTATGTCTTCTAGGGCTCTGAAGTCCAGTCCTCACCTTCCTGTGGAAAGTACTTAACATTGGAGCTCTCTCCTCAACCCTGCCTGCACGTGCAACTTTTACACCATTGCATTGAGATAATTCTTAACATGTTTTAAATGCCTATCATGATTATAATACAGGATATTCATATAAAAGTAAAATTTTACTTTAAGAAGGTAACAGAAAATTAATCATCCAAACCTCAATTGACCAAGGTAACAAATTTGTCCTTAATGGATATTCTTGTTATTATGTTGGGAATTATGCATTCAGAAGATTTTGCAACATTGTCACTTCCATTCCATCACAACTCTGTTTATTCATTTACATTTCATGTCCTGGATGGCAATGATTTCATATTCAGCATATTAATGTTCATCTTAAGTATTCTACCCTAAAGCACAAGTTTATTTTTAAAATTTGAGATATAATTACTCTTCTATCTAGAAGTTCAGTAAAATGTGCTTAAGACACACTACGAATGCAATAGCCTCTTATCTAGTGTTCAGAGCCTTTCTCAAGACACTGACTGATTGGCTAGGTTTCCAGGACAAAGCATGCTTTCACTCTTGTTAAGACAGTCTTAAGTCCAATTAGAGAGCAGTTGGTTATTGCTAAGGTATGTGTCCCTAACTATTTGTCTCTGTATACCCACAGATTAGTGTAGACTTCAACTCTTATCAAGAAAACATCTCTTTGCAAGTAATGGAGATGATTTCAGAGAACTGTACCACTTAAAGTGCAGTTGTGGAGCTCAGTTAAAAATGAATACATCTACCAAAACACTTCTTCACCTAAGGCTTAGAAAGTATTGCCCAAGATGGGGTTATACTCTGGTAAGAGTCAGAGGATCAGGGAATTTGCTGTGAAAGCAATAATACAAATGCTAATGTGGATGGGTCAAACCCCACACAAGGAACTACAGGCAACTGAGGCATGTTGGGAGTAGAAGGAAGGATCTTTTCCTAGGAGGACTATACTAACATGCTCTCTGATACCAAAAGGTCAGCCTTGGACATAGTATTACCTGAGGACCCAGCTATAAAACTCCCGAGCATATACCCAAAAGATGCTCCAACATATAACAAGGACACGTGCTCCACTATGTTCATAGCAGCCTTATAATAGTCAAAAGCTGGAAAGAACCCAGATGTCCTTCAACAGAGAAATGGATACAGAAAATGTGGTACATTTACACAATGGAGTACTACTCAACCATTAAAAACAATGTCTTCATGAAATTCTTAGGCAAATGGATGAAACTCGAAAATATCTTGAGTGAAATAACCCAATTACAAAACAACACATATGGTATGCACTTATTGATAAGTGTATATTAGCCCAAAAGTTCAGAATACCCAAGATACAATTCATAAACCACATGAAACTCAAAAAGAAGACCAAAGTGTGGGTGTTTCGTTCCTTCTTCGAAGGGGTAACAAAATACTCACCAGAGCAAATAGACAAAGTGTGGAACACAGACTGAAGGAAAGGCCACATCGAGACTGCTCCACTTGGGGATCCTTCCCATAGACAGTCACCAAACCCAGATGCTATTCTGGATGCCAAGAAGTGCTTGCAGACAGGAGCCTGATAGGCTGTCTCCTGAAAGACCCTGTCAGAGCCTTACAAATAAAGAGGCCGAGGCTCACAGCCAACCACTGGACTGAGTGCAGGGTCCCTACTATGTAGCTGGCTTGAATTGGATTTTTCTTATATGACAGTTGAACAGTTGTAACCTGTTTGTGTCTTTTATGTGTAATGCATGTGAGCATGTGTAAATATGAGTGTGAGTATCTGTGTGAGTATGTGTGTTCTAATGGAAGTTTGCTATCTTGCCCAAGCTGTTCTAGAACTGATTATTCTTGGACTTCTGTAGTAGTTAAATTTTAAATACCTCTGTTATCATACCTGGCTGATGTGTGTAGTGTGTGTGTGTGTGTGTGTGTGTGTGTGTGTGTAAACACTGAAAGAAGCCCTTCAGGTGATAGGAAATCTATGCCAGATGGAAATATAAATCTACACAAAGATAAAGATCTTATAAATGACAGCTATATGAGTAAATATAAAAATAGTGTATTTCCTATTTTAAAATTACTCTAGAAGGTAATCAACAGTTTAAAACAAATTAATACTGATGTGTTACATTTACAATACAGCTGGTGCTAAATGCAATGATACCAATAAATGGAAATAATTGAAACACAGTTTTAATGTTTTTATGCATTAACTGGTATTCATCTATTTAAAAACATATAATGAGGAATATAATAAAAATAAAATTAAACAACCCTAAAGGGATTTCTGAAACAGTATTGCTGTTTAAAATCAAGGAAGGACACAAAATGCAAGTCTAGAAAATAAAACTGCAATTGGAAAAGACGTATCACAAGAGGGAAAGTGTTGTAAAGAAAGAATGGTAAGTCCAACACACAGAGAGCTGTCTGTTAAAGTTATCTGCAATCCCAACAGAAAATAGATGCAAATGGTTTAAAGCTCAAACTTTTTCCAGATGGGTTAGTTATTTGTTTGTTAAAGCAAAGAACCAACCAAACATATGCTTCCTACAACCAGAAAAGCAAAACTAATTACATGTAAAAAATATGAAAACAGCAACATGGAAGCTCTAGGTCCTCCCATAAAAATGGTAAGAACTAAAAAGAAATGGGAGAAGAGCAATATGAACAAATACTTGTAAAAGTGTTTTTCCTAGCACAGTACTGAGTATTCTCTTTGATAGAGAATGTCAAATGTTTGATATCTATACCACTATTCCTTGATGTTAAAGGATATAGGGAAAACATTTGATAAAAATCAGCACCACTCACTATTTTCATACCTACTATAGAGGAAATATGTACAGTACCATCTTTAACCTGGTCAAGAAGTTCCATACAGAACATTCAGTAAACATGATAGTGACTGATGAAATGATTTAAATTTTCATTCAAGTTTGAGATAAATAAAAAACATGGATCTTATCACTTCCTTTTAACATATTATCAGAGGTTCTGTGTATATGGAGAAGAATTTAATATAAAACTTATGATAAAATTTAATACATTTATTAGTAGGGCAATATACAAGACAGATTTCTATATCTTAATAAGAAATAATCAGAAGTTGAAAGAAATCTATTCTAGAAATAATATGCTTATGTATAAATATAATGAAATATATGCAAAAACTGAATGCTATGAATTAATCAAATGAAGAAAATAAAAGACAAAAATAAAAAGATAAATGTATATATGTACTGGAAATCTTGATACAATTTACAAGTCACTCCTCTCCATGATAATCTATAGATTCAAAATACCATCTGAAAACATTCAAGTTAAATTATAAGATTGTAAAATATTTTATAAAATATATTTATGTAGGCAAAAGAACTCTCAGATCATGGGAGAAAAAGAGATAGAACTCTCACACATTTTATTCAAAGATTTGCTGTGAAGCTAAAATAATGTATCCAATGCATTATTGACAAAATGATAGATTGATGGAACAGAAATAGAGTCTAGAGACATACTTACACAAGAACAGTTAGTTAATTTTTAATTAAGATATAAGTGGAATTCAATAGAGATCAACAACTAGAGTTTTACACACATGTACTCACAAATACAAATGAAATAAAATTCCTTACAAAAAATAAAAATTAATTCAAGAGATATTGTATAATTATGTGAAACTTACAAACTGGAAAAACTCAAGAAACACATATAAAGCCTTATGTAATGATTTCTGAACTAAGAACAAACAAATCACACAAACCATTAAAATTTCAAATTAAACTTAAATATAGAAATCTTGAAAAACATTCTTAAGAATATTCAAAGAAGGACTAGGAGGGGGAAACATTTGAGATATAAATAAATATAATAATTAAAATAAAATAATTAAAAGAAGAAGAAGAAGCTACAAAGAGAGGACTAATAATGTATTTGGTGGATATGGGCACTTGTTGACAAGACTGATGACCCCTTTGCGTACTGTTATTTAACAGCTTCTCTAATTGTCCTCTCTTTTGCTGTGGCATATGCATACACATAAATACATACATGTACACCACATACACACACAAAACACATACATACATATACATACATATACATATATACAAATAAAGTACATTCATAGGTATACACATATGTACATATACACATACATAAACACATGTAAATACATACATGTACACATGCATAAAATCATAAATACATACACTGCACACATATGTAATACCTCTGCAGAAATGTAATAAAAAATTTCACCTTGGTCACAAACTCTGCAGCCAATCCCACAACACCCAGAGGAAGCTCCACTCCCAGGTGCTCTGACATACCCAGGATCAAATGTAAGCAGGAACCAACATCTGTCCCAACACTGGGAGTAACTGGGACCAGCAGGAACAGGCACTTAGGAACTCCGCCAGCCTAGTGACTCCGGTTCCTTCCGGGTCTGTCTGGGTTACTGTTCTGAGCAGACCTTGGGCACAAGCTCTGCAGCCAGTCCCACAACACACA
>NW_022196914.1:41402122-41420415 GCF_008632895.1 Mastomys coucha | reverse complement strand
GAACCAAATTCTTACCCTCACCTAATGTCTGTGCCACCCTCCAAGCAGAACCATTGTTCATTGAAATACTTGTTGAATGATTTTATGGATAGACAATCTTAATACCTATACCATTTCTTAAATGAATGTAACCTGTTCTCTGTGGGCTGAGAGTGAAGTCACTCACTCAAGTCAAATAGCTTTGACCATAGCAGGAATTCTATATCCAAAAATCGAGCCTACAATTCATTACTTGGTGCAGCAGAACTATGAACTCTCAGCTTAGCTACAATGGAGATAAAGTCCTTTGATGATGTGAGGGTCATTGAAATACAGCCTTATTACAATGAAAAAAAATTTTAAAAATATTTTTAAAAGAAAATGAAAGACAAGCTAAGTATTTTGCAAAGCCTTGCATCAAAGACAGGAATTTTATCCAACAAAATTTTAAACTAAACAAGAAAACAAATAAGTTTAACAACTTTATGGGTCAGTTAAGATTAAAGGAGATATATATATGGAAACAAAAAAATCAAAATACTATTAGGACCTGTGAGATGTCTTGTTATGTAAAGGTACTTACTGTGAAAACATAGCAAACTGAATTTGATTCCTGGAGCCCATGTAAAGGTAGGTGTAGAAAACCAACTGCACAAATTATCTTCCAGCTCTACATGGGCACCTTGACATGAATGCCCACACATATATACACCATATGTTTGTAAATGTACTTAATAACTAGAGAAATGCAAATTAAACCTATTCATAGAGAATTTTTAAAAAGTTAAAAAATTTAACTTTTATTTTAAAATTGAGAATGGGAAGCAAGTGAAAACTTTATCCAATAGTGTCAAGAATGATAGTAGTATAATCATGTCAAAACAATGTTTCTTAGAAAGTTAACATGCCATGGTCTGGAAGTTACATAGTGAAATTCATTCATGATGCTGACTACTTTTTAAGTCTGCTTAACACAGACTAGTGTCATCTTGGAAAAGAGAACCTGAATTGAGGTAATGCTTCCACTAGATTGGCCTGTGAGCAGGTTCATTTCCTTGGTTGAGTATTGATGGGGGTCGACTCTTCCCACACTGGGTGATCTTACCCAAGAGTAGGTAGGTGGTCCACATTGATATAAAAAAGCATGCCAAGGATACCACGAATAGCAAGCTGATGTGGAATAGTACTCCACAGATTCTAATTTAGTTATTGCCTCCAGATTCCTACCCAGCTTGTACTGATCTGACTTTCCTCAGTGATGCACTACTGGTTATTTAAGCTGAAATAAATACTATTGTTCTGAGGTTGTTTATGGTGTTTAATTACAACCATAGAAACCCTAACTAAGACATTCATACAAATATTCATGTGGATATATACATTTTAAATAATTCAATTAATAATAGCATTGTTAATAAAATAATCAGTTAATTAATTAATTTAATAAATAAATTATGGTTATCCACAAACATATATACAAACAATTTAAATATTACTCAAAATAGTAAAACATAAAACAATGGGCTTCCTTCAGCTCTAGTACTTGACTAAACCTTTAGTTATAAAAAATTAAATCATATAAACATTAAATTGTTAATTTGCATTAATTAAATTATTTTATTTAATTATTAAATTTAATTAATTTAATTAGTTAAGTATAAATTAACATTAAATTATACAAACACATATACACAAAAATCCACAACCAATTACATACACTCTCATGTACCCAAGACAGTGGTTCAAAGCTTTAAAAAAGAAAATCACCAAGAAAAAGAAAGATAAGCACTAATATTTTTGAGATTTTCTCAAGGTTAGTAGGCTTTGGATGATGTTCATGACAAGGACAACCAATATGTCATCCTCTGGCCTTGCGCTGCTGTGCTGAAAGTCAGAGTTCAGGGAGCTAAAAGCAGCTTGCAGTTTCTTCAAATGTTCCAAAAACTAGAATATAGAGAAGGTAGACAAGCTTGGAGAGAAGCGAAGTAAGTGTGTTCTAAAGTCAAGCTGCCTCTGAAAGCAGCTGCACTGAGCAGCTGGGCCACAATGACGTAATGTCCATTTCAGTTGAGAGATACTGTCCATAGCTATGATCTGTCAGGATGCTGGCATTCACTCCAGGACTGGAGCATGCTGACATTTACTCCAGGCCTGGAGACAGGTTATTTTTCCTACTGCACCATGATAGGTAATTAACTCTCTTTTGCCATGTCCCCATTCTCCCAAGTCAATCTTTCTTTTTTTCTAAGGGCTCTGATCACACTATTACTCACAGAAACATGCTGCTAAAAAAGGGAAATTTATTTATTTGATTAATAACTGATTGATTAGCACACATCACAGACAATATTGAAGATGGTATACTATTGTCAACAAGAGTGACATGAATCAATGGAACCAGAGAATTAAAAACAGGTTTACACAAATAAGGCTATTTGATTGACAAAATACAAAAGCAAACAGTTGAGAGTAATTCAATCATTTTAATCCTATTGAAAAAATGGGTCCTGTCTTTAAGGAATCACATGAATTTAATAATTTACATATACACACACACATATATTTTGTTGTTTGAAACAGTGTCTTGCTATGCAACCTAAAGTGATCAGCTTCAGATTTGTGGTTTTCTTTCTTGACAATTTAAGTCCTTAGGTTACAGGCTTGGGCCAGTGGACCCTGTTTTGGGGAGAATTTCTCTCTCTCCTCCCTCCTCTCTCCTCTCTTCTATCTCTCTCCTCTCTCTCCTTTTCTCTTTCTTTCTCTCTCTTGCCCCCTTTTCTTTATTGAAAATATATTCTGCTCTTGATCCATCTTCTTTCTGACTCTTATTAGAAAAGAACAGACGTCTAAAGGACAACAAATGTGAGAAAATAAAACCTAATAAGGTAAACACAAAACTTTCATATGACAGTTGGATACAGCAACCCATCAGGAAGAAAAAGAGTCCCAAGAGCAGGTGAAAGAGCCAGAAACATACGCATTCTCTGGCATCCCGTAAATTTATTAAGCTAATAGCAATAATATATATGTAGAAGATCTTGTGTAGACCCATGTAGGCCCTGTGTTTGCTGATTCAGACTCTGGTGAGCTTGTAGGTGGTTTGCTTTGTTGATTTAGAGGTGTTCTCTATCTCTTCTGGTTCTTAAAGTCTTCACAGGATTCCCTGATCTCCAAGAGGAGGCATTTGAAGAAAACATTACATTTAGACTCAAGAACTCTTAGTGTAATGTCTGCCTGTGGGTCTGTACATCTGTTCACATCTGTTGCCAGAGGAAGTCTCCCTGATGATGACTGAATCAGGCACTGGTCTATGAGTATACAAGAATATCATTTGATTGATACTAGCATTTTTATTTTTTACCAGTATTATTTGTTGTTACCCTTGGTAGATCTCTGGGCTAGCTAGTTTCTGGTTCTTCTTTACCATAGGAGTACCAAGTATGAGTCCTTTTCAGGGAGTGGGTCTTAGTTCAAACAAGACATTGGTTGGCTACTCCCAAAAGTTTTTGTTCAAAAACTATACTCATATATTTTGCAGATAGGATAGATTATAGGACTAAGGAGGTTGTGTTGGTGCCCATGTTTCTATTTAGGTAGGCTTTAGAGCACCTTTCTGCACTAAAGATACTAGAAGTTAGTGGTGAAGACTCCATGTTGGCATCAGCTTGAGTTCTTCATGTCCCATTAGTTGTGTGGTTATTGTCTTTGGCAATGGGACTTCACTGTCAGTTTGCAGAGAGCAATCATTTCTCTTAACATCAGCCTGTGCTGTTTGTGGATTTCTACTAGACAACTTTGGCCAACAACTCAATTGAGTGCAACCTAGTCCCTCCCCAGGAATCCTTGCCTGAATATTAGAAATGGCCATCTGATACTCTGTTTTCCTCATTACTAGGAATCCTCATTAGGATCATCTTCATAGATTCCAGGAAGTTTCGAGTGAACTAGCTTTCCATACTACTATGAAGTACCCCTCAATCACAGCTATCTTTCCCTTACTCTCTCCCTCCATCCTATTCCTCATACTTGATCCCTCCCACTTTTATCACCATCCGT
The DNA here is from genome assembly GCF_008632895.1 of Mastomys coucha. Classification (NCBI taxonomy): domain Eukaryota; kingdom Metazoa; phylum Chordata; class Mammalia; order Rodentia; family Muridae; genus Mastomys; species Mastomys coucha. The sequence continues at coordinate 41,416,380 of NW_022196914.1, read as the reverse complement.
CTCCAGTCTACTTATAAAATTTACTCTAGTTCCCCTTTTCATAGAGATCCATCCATCCCCCTTAGACCTTTCTTCTTTTCTATCATCTCTGGGACTACATATTGTAGCTTGGCTATTATCAACTTCACAGATAATATCTACATATAAACTACTATGCACAATGTTCATTTTTCTGAATCTTGGATATCTCTGAAGGATTTTTCTTAGTTTCATTCAATTGCCTGAAAATTTCACTATGTTATTTGTGGTTTTTTTGCCTATGTTCTTTTTAAACCACTGAATAAGACTCCATTGTGTAAATAAATGTACCACATATTCTTTATTCTTCTATTGAAGGCCAACTGAGTTGTTTTCAATTTCTAGTTCTTATGAATAGAACAGCAATTATCATGTTTGAGCAAGTGTCTTTGTTGTAGGATAAGAAATCCTTTGGGTGTATGCCCAAGAATGAGACAGTTATATCTTGATGTGGATAGATTTCCATTTTTTTCTGAGAGATCACCATACTGACTTCCATAGTGACTGCATGAGATTGTACTCTCACCTGTATTACCCCTTGTATTGGAGTTTTCCTTCCAAAATCCTCTGTAGGGTTGGATTGGTAGATAGACAATTGTTTAAATTTGGTTTTGTCATAGAGTATTTTAGTTTCCCATCTATGATGATTTAGAGTTTTATCAGGTAGTCTAGCCTGGCATTTGTGTTCTCTTAGGGTCTACACGACCTCTGTCCAGGCTCTTCTGACTTTTAGAGTCTCTGTTGAGATGTCTGGTGTAATTATGACTGTAATAAAGGTTTGCCTTCATATGTAACTTGGCCTTTTTCCCTTGTAGCTTTTAATATTTTTTTCTTTATTCAATGCCTATGGTATTTTTATTATTATGTGACAAGAGGATTTTCTTTTCTGGTCCAATCTATTTGGTGTTCTATGGGATTCTTATACCTTTATTGCCATCTCTTTCTTTAGGTTGGAATGATTTTCTTCTATGATTTTGTTGAAGATACTTTCAGTTCCTTTGAGCTTGGAATCTATACTTTCTTCTATTCCCATTAATCTTAGATTTGGTCTTTTCACTGTGTTCTGGATTTCCTGGATTTTTTGGGTTAGTTTTAGTGTTTTGAATTTTCTTTGACCATTTTCTTAATATCTATTCTGCCTGAGATTCTCTCTTCTATCGCTTGTATTCTGCTGTTGATGTTTGCATCTGCAGTTCCTGACTCCTTTCCTAAGATTTCCATTTTCTGGGTTGCCTCTATTTGTGTTTTCTTTGTTGTTTACTTCCATTTTAAGGTGGTTGTGAACTGCTTTGTTCAATTCCTTAACCCGTTTGATCGTTTAGTCTTGTATTTTTTTAAGGGATTTATTTGTTACGTCTTTAAGGGATTCTACCTGTTTACCTGTATTTCTGTATTTCTTTCAGTGAGTTATTTATATCCTTTGTAACAGACTTTGTTATCTTCATGAGATAGTATTTTGGGTCAGCCACATGGCTTTTAGGTGTGTTGGTATATACATGGCTTGCTATGGTGGGAGAACAAGATTGTGATGATTCCAAAGTATATTGGCTTCTGATGCTTATGTTCTTATGCTTGCCTCTTGCCATTGTGTTATTTCTGGTGTTAGCTGCCCTGGGTGTCTCTGTCTGGAGCCTGCCTCTTGTGTCCCTGGGTTGCTGCAAGTCTCATAGGAGGTCAATGGTCATGGCTGTAGCAGACCTCCTGGGGGGGCCTTCAGACTCTGGGATCTGTGATGATCTGCCCCAGTGGAAGTAACAGGCTGGAAAGCCATATAGTTGTTTTTAAGCTCTGTTCCTGTGCTGTAGCTATGAGACTCAGAAATTGGGTCTATAGGACCAGATAGATAAGAGAGAAAGTCTTCAACATAATTTTTTGTTATAATTAGACTAAAATATTTGAGAAATGGAATGTAACACTATAAAAAGAAATAATTTAAAAATAAGTTCCTTCTTAATTAAGAATTTTTGCTTTGCCAAATACTTTATCCAAAGAATAAAAAAGCAAGCTATGACTGGAAGGATATATTTGCAAGGATATATCCAGCAAAGGTTTCTGAGACATAAACATTAGAAAGAAACAAGAACAGCAACAATAAGAAAAAGGAAATGAAAAAAAAACTTAATTAGATGCATCACTGGAGAGAATTTAACTTTAGAAAATAATTATGTAAAATATATTGACATTATTATATAACAAGAAGAAAGTTCAGACTAGACCAGCAATGGGATATTACTGTATACCTGTTAGAATGGCTATGGCAGAAATCACTGGCTACAGTAAATATTGTAGGATGCACAGCAACCATAGAACTCATATGTAGATGGAGACAGCAGGAAATGGCTCACCTAGACTGGAAAATAGATTGGCAATTTCTTATATAATTTAATATTTATCTGTCATATGAACCTGCAGTATGGCTTTAATATATTTGGTACAGAGAAAAGAAAACTTACATTTACATAAATATGTACTCACCAATATTTGTCAAGAACTTTATTTATGTTATCAGACTCCTGCTTTGAGTGAGCATAAGCTAGTCAAAGATTTATTTCAGAGAGATAGAGAAAGAAGTTCCAGGAGGTGGGACCAATCATAGGAAAAGACTCTAAGACCTGGACAAAATCTTTTTTGTTCCCAAAACTCAAAAGTAATTAATTAAGAACTTTTACAATGGTGAAAGATGGCTTATCAGGTGACATTAATTCTAATGTACTGACTTCAGACTCTGGAAACCACAAAGGGGAAAGAGAATTCATTCCCAGAAGTTGTCCTTTGACCATTACATGCACACCATGACATACATGTGAGCAACACAATAAATTAATTGATGTTTATAAGTTTTATAAAGAGCTTAACATAAATCTTTTTAGAGTCAAGCTTGGTGCTCTTGGTCGTTTGCCTCTGAGATGAGTCACAACCTAATACCACCTAAAACCATGTTCTTCAAAATGTGCAGTTATCTTCTTTCATTCAGTTTGTAGAGAGACTGGGTAGCCTTCTTGGCTTGAGTTAGGGACCCCACAGCAGGAGGTAATAGGGCTGTTTCTAGTAGATATTTTGTCTGCAGCTGCTCTTGGAGATAATTAACTTTACCTTTCTTTTAGCCTCTGTACCTTTGGATATATTTTGATAAATGCTTCCCTTTTTCTCCATGGCTTAAGTTCTTCAAAAACTCAATTCCATTTTAATATGGTTAATATTATGCAGCATCTCAACAGTAAATAGTGGAATGTCTCCCCCAAAAGAAAACACTGTGGGCAGCTTCTGCAGAAAAAGAGAAGATGTAAAATTACTACAGAATAGACACTGGTGCCTAAGAGGGGCACTGAAATAGCAGAAATGACAGCACCAAACAACCAGCAGGATTGGGACAGCCAATATTCAGGGAGTTGGTGTTGATTGACAGTCATGAACATTCTTTCTCTCATCCATGATGCACAGTAGCTGAAAGGAGTCAATTCTTCCAGTTTTCAACCAGGTGGAAGAATATTTGTCAAGTATTAAAGAAAACAATTGGAAGTTATTGTATTTTTCTTTCTTCTTATCTGATTTGTTTCTATTTGCACTGGAGAAAATATAGTAAAATAAAGTTACTAAAAAATATTACTGTAACCAACTAACATTTTGTTTTACATGTTTTAATTATTTCATCAAGTAACAAAATTGAATCTGTTGAACCAAAATTTATACAGGGATTTTCTGCTACATTGATGGTATTTTCTGATAAGAGCTTATAGTTATGACTTTTAGAAAAAAGAAGAGAAGTAATGGAGATGTTCTTGACATTTCTATTCAAGATGCAATCATCTATGATTAATTTTGGATGAAATAATACCATAGATTTGGGGAGCAGATTCTTACTATTCCCTGTTTATCTGCAGTGATAACTGAATGGTGTTAGGGACAAATGGGTTCCTACTCTCAAAATTATACTGATCACTCACCTTGGGCATGGCAGACAGTGAGATACTGTTAGATCTTCCTGAAGCATGGGCTGGAGATTCTGAGGCAGCATTAAACTGGTTTGAGATGTAATTATCTTTGTCAGCTGATACAGCATACTGAATTGTGGAACAACTCATCAGAAATGGTTAGTGTAAAATGTGTGGTCCCTCAGGGCTTTTCTCTTGTCCTTTTATTTTTATATTTATATGCTTCTCCTGGCAGTGTCATTAATAGATCTGGATTTGATTATCATATCTATGCCAGTATTATTCAGATTTGCTCACTGGGTCTTGTATAAAAAAATCATATGACTTCCCAACTCTCTTTCTGCTTTATTAAGACTTAAAATTGAATGATAGGGATAGTCCCTTCAAAAAGCTACTTATTAGGAAACATTAATACCAAACTATATAAATTATCTTATTGATTTTTTTCAACATTTTACATTCTTCGCTCTGTGTTATATCATTGCAATTGAAAAAACACATTAAAAGATACTATACTGTTCTTTTTATTTTTGTTTGTAGGATCTTTACAAAAGATTTTTCATTGCATTATTAATATAATTTATACAAAAATGTAATTTTGATCCTGAAATTCTATAATTTTTGAAGCAAATGAAGAGTTATGTAAATCCAGAGGGACCATTCAATTCTATCACTTTATAATAGAGCCACTAATAGAAATGTCCCTCCAGCAAATTTTATCATTCTCAAGATTTGAAGTGATTACAAAAATGTGGCGTGTCATGTAATATGTTCTAAAAAATAATCTCACAGTGAACTTTTATGGTAATTCTGCTCAGCTTTCAGGGCCACCTCTAAAACCTCAAGACTTACAATTGAAAGCTGATAATGGTGATATATAACTGTGATCTAAGCACTCGAAAGGCTGTAACAGGAGAATTGTAAATTAAGACTAGCTTACAGATATTTGGTCTTTGACAAAGAAGCAGAAGCCAAAAATATACAATGGAAAAAAGAAATCATCTTCAATAAATGGTGCTGTTCTAACTGGCAGTCAATATGTAGAAAAATGAAAATAGATACATATGTCTCAACTTGCACAAAGCTCACGTCCAAGTGGATCAAGGACCTCTACTTCAAACCAGATAAATTGAATCTAATAGAAGAGAAAGTGAGAAAGAGCCTCGAACTAATTGACACAGTGGGAAATTTCCTAAAAAAGAACTCCAATGGCTTAGGCTTTAAGATCAAGAATTGATAAATGGAACCTCATGAAACTGAGAAGCTTCTGTAAAGTAAAGGACATAAACAACTCTGAGATTTTACTTTACATCAATAAGAATGGCTAAGATAAAAAACTCAGGTGACAGTACATTTGAGAGAAAATGTGGAGAAAGAGGAGCACTCCTCCATTGCTGGTGAAATTACAAACTGGTATAACCACTCTGGAAATCAATCTGGAGTTTCCTCAGAAAATTGGAAATAGATCTACCTGAAGACCCAGCTGTACCACTCTTGTGAATATATACAAAAGATGCCCTACCATGCCACAGGGGCATGTGTTCCACTATGTTAATAGCAACTTTATTTGTGATAGCCAGAGCTGGAAACATCCCAGATGTCCCAGAATGAAAGAGTGGATGCAGAAAATGTGGTTTATTTATACAGTGAAATACTACTCACTATTAAGAATGAGAACATCATGAGTTTTGCTGGCAGATGGATGGAACTAGAAAATATTATTGTGAGTGACGTAACTCAGCCCCAAAAGGACATGCATGGTATCTACTCCCTAACAAGTGGATTGAAACTGTCCCACAGTTTCATGAACCGGGTTCTCTCCACCTAAGGAAGAAAGGGACCTAAAACACAGAGTTTGATAACAAAAGGATGCGAAGCCAAGTTGAGGAGTTCCAATCAAGGCTTGCCACTTTGCTTTTGGGGTCCAGCATTTATACGTATACAAGAAAGCGAAACTGAAACTGGATCTCTAGGTTACAATAACATTTGTATAACATAAACAATGTGGGAGGAGTCAGGAAAGACTCAGAACAGAGTCAAGGGGAAGCCGGGCTGCCGGGCTTGCCCACTCTGGAGGACTGAGGTCAACAGCAGATGTCTTCAGGCGGTCAGTTTGTTTACATTCAACAATATCCTCAGCCAATGAACACGTCAACCACCAGGTGTACCTTCCTGTGGAATCCTCAAAGGCAGAACTCAGTGTAGTGGGCCGTTGTTTTAGGCACAGCAGGCACGAGCTGACAGTCTCTGGTTGTAAGCTCTGATGTAGAGGAGTTGAGACAGGAGGGAGGAACCTAACAGTGGATATTAGCCAAAAATACAGAATACCTAGGATACAATCCACAGAACTCAAGAAGATTAACTAGCTGAAGGTCCCAAGTGAGCATGCTTCAATCCCACTTGGGAGGAACAAGAAAGCAATCATGGCATGGGGAGCATAGAGTGAATGAGAGATCTTGTGGGAGACATGACCACGATGGGTCGGGGTTGGGAGGTGAGGGGCAGGGGGGTAGGGGAACATGATCAGGTATTGTGTGGGGGAAAACAGAAGTGAAGCCCTGAGGGCCTACAGAAAGAATGGAAACAGGAAAACTTGGGAGGTAGGAGGTAGGGGGACTCTGTAGAATGTAACAGAGACCTGGGAGGCGAGAGAATCTCAGGACTCAAAGGGAGGGGACTTAGATGAAATACCCAACAGTGGGGAGAGGGAACTTGTTGAGTCCCTCTCAAGTGGAAAGACAGGGCATCAAGTGGACATATAGGGTTGCTATCCCACAGTCAAGAGCTCTGACCCAGAGTTGTTCTGTCTAAAAGTACTGCAAGTACAGAGATGGAAAGAAGACTGAGTGAGAGGAGATTAAGTGACTGGCCCAAATTCAGATCTAGGGGGCAGAGAGAGGCTCTGAGGCCTAACACTCTTACTGATGCTGTGGTGTGCTTACAGACAGGAGCCTGGCATGGCTACCCTCTGAGAGGCCCATGCCTCTGAGAGGCATCTGAAAAAGTCAGATGTAGACACATATACTCAACTGATTTATAGTAGCTTGGGACCCCTGTGGTTGAATTGGGGAAAAACTGGAAGAAGCTGAGGAGGTGGGTGGCCCCATGGGAAGACCAGCAGTCTTAACTAACCTGGATCCTTGAGAGGTTTCAGACACTGAGCCACCAACCAGGCAATGTACACTAGCTGATATGAGGCCCCTGACATGTATATAGCAGAGGACTCTCTGGTATGACCTCAGTGAGAGAAAACACCCTTGAGAGACTTGAGGCCTCAGGGAGTGGGGAGCTCTTGTGGGGTGGGAGTGAGGGTAAGGAGGTCCTCTTGGAGACAGGGAGTGGGGAAGTGTGATAGCTAGGTTTTAGATAGTGGACCCAGAGAGGGATTGTGACTGGACTGTGAAGGATGTGATGTCTCCTTACTCACTGTCCCTAAGTATGAGGAAAGAATCTGATTGAAAGTGTCCCTTACCCCTAAGTTTACAAAAAGTTGAAATTAAGTTTACAGTTAACATGCTTGGAGAAAATGTGAAAAATATGTTCTGTGAGGAGAAGATGTAAATCTTACTAAAGATACCCAAACTTGTAGCTTTAAAGAGAAACTCCACTTCAATGGATCTGAAGGGTATTGCAATTGCTTCAGTAGAAGCATGGATGGCCAGGAGGACTGTTGGTGGGCACCAGTACCACCATCACAGTAGCTACAATTGGAGCATCTCAGCAAAAGTGTTTGTAAAATCTAGAAAATCATCTCAAAAGTGGGAGAAAATACCAATGACAGTGGTATTGGTTGCCATATAAGATCAAGTTCTCACTTTTATATTTGTGTTGAATAATGGTTTGGAGCCACTGAAGTAAAGTATAGTCTAAATTTATGGAGCTATTAGAATTGACTGGACATTTAAATGATGTTTCACTGGAAGCACTGTGAGAATGTTCCCAAGACTTTATTAAGGAACATTTACCAATGAATTCATGGAGAGTGATTACAGAACTGACATTAAGAAAAAAAAAACTGTTCATTTCTGATCCCTTAGTAAGTCCAGCGCATTCAATAAATGACCTGTATTCATTATTGAATTCCTCATACTATCTCTGTCTATTCAGGTCATCATTCAACTTTTAGTTGAACTTTAAAGACTTCTCTAACATTATGATGACTCTCTTCTCATTACTACATGCTTCCAAGGTTGTTTGAACCTCCATCACACTGAACTGCCTTCAAAGGTTGGGTAGCTCAATAAAAAAATAACAAAAATTAATTGAGTCGAGGGAATTCATCAAAGCAATAATCAGAGTGTTATTGGATTTCTAATAAGATGACTCAGATTAGAAATAGTTCTCAATGGAGAAATGACCTTAAGTTAAGAAATGAAAGATGAATAGATGTTAGCAACCAGAAGTCAGAAAGACAGTGCAACTCAGGCAAAAGGAAGAGATTGAGTAGTTAAAAATAAATTATATTGCCAGAGTGTCTTTCATTAATTATTTTATTCATTGTTCCACACAAATCTTTCATTCATGTGAAAAATAATCTCACTTATTTGCTATCCGTATCTTATTGTTTGTTATAGTTCATGGGTATCTCATAAAGAACAATCGTATATTTTCTGGTTTTACTCTAATATGTACTAGTGAATTAAGAGTCACACAGAAAACTCAAAGTCAAGACAATTTTAACAGCATTGTCTTACTCAACATTCAGCAACTTTTACATTTAAGGTTTTGTCTATTGGACAAAACAATTTTTATGTGTGTACGATGTATAAGAACCAAGAGTATCTATAAAGATATAAAATGTCTTCTTGTATTATTTTTCCCCTTAGTCTTTGAAAGGGGGAGGGTTAATTTTGAACCAGGAACTCACCAACTGGGACACCTAACAGAGCTCTGACTATGCCTGTCTTTTATCTGAGGATGTGGGGGTCCAGACTCAAGTAGTCTTGGTTTTTAGGTAAATACCTTCCATAGGACAGCCATCTTTCAATTTCCTAAGGGTGGTTTGAGTCTAATAGATCTGTTTCTATCATTAGGTGTAAAAGTAACATTAGAAAATAAACACATTCAGTCATATATCTACACATTGGTAGTCACTCACAAAGATATCTAATATTTTAATGAAGGGTAAATGCAAGAATTTGAAAACTAACAGGAGGGGAGGTTTTTTCTTCTGCAGTGTCTCATCATTCTTTTAAAATTCAAGTGGAAGTAGTAGTTGCAATAACTCAGAGTCAAAATGAAGAGAGCAAGAAGTAGGAGAAGCACTGAGAGATGTTAGATCTAAGATGTATTATGAATGTCATTCTCTCACTGAAAATGTTTATATGTTTCTTCTGAACTACTATAAGTGGTCTGCATTTTGAACACAGTTTGTGAAAATTTACTCATCACTCAGTAGTCTCTATTTGTAGCCTGTCCATAATTCTTGATTTTGGGTTCCAGATTTTTCTTGGAAAAGTTTTTCTTAGGTTAACAAAGTACTCATAATATTCTAAAAGTATAAAAACAATGTTGATACTTCTTTACAGTGCTCAAGTCTAAATTTATGATTCTATTTTATTCCACCTACTTTAAAAACATTTTTATTTTTATTTTTTAAAATACTTTTTTAAAAATAATTATTTTTACAACTGCTCATCAAGAACGTTGCAAATTCAGGTACTCTAATAGTGAAAAAAAGTCATCTGCTCTACACTGAGTTAGTATTACTGTCTTCAAATTCACTTATGAGTGAGTTGAATTATGGCATTATTATTAGTTCCTGACTTGTTCATACACAAAGTTGAATTACCATCTATAAGTTATCATTCTTTGTCTCAATATTATTTAATTGAGACAAATGCTTTCTTGCCTTTTTAGTTGTAGTAGTCATTAGTAAAATAAGTGGTTAAATTTTTTTATTTCATGGTCATATTTTATTTCATTTTACTTGTGAAGTCTGCTATGTAAGAGTTATAAAAGTTTATAGTCTACATAAGCAAGTAGCCAGAATCAAGTAAGCAACAAGCCATTTGTAGGTCTATTTTGAAGCAAATTAAATTTTGAATGGCTCTTCCTTTATAATGAATAAAATACAATCTGCTCAGGAATTTGAGGTATGTGAACTCTTCCAGATGGAGAAGACTGAGAAATATTCTTCCAAACTACAAACTTCATACTCATTGTAAAATTTGGAAATAATTTGCTTCTCATAAATTTCTGCTTGAAAATTACAAAATCTCAGAGCGAACCTAAGGAATATATCTTTGTTTTCTAAAATGTTATTGAAACAAAATTTGTGCTGTTAAAGAAGTTTAAAAAAACAAATAGAAAACAAAAATACAACAAACTGTTAAATATGCCTAGGATTTTCAGAGAACATTTGGAAGTTAAAGAGGTCAGACTTATATCACTAGGAAAAATAGTCAGCAAACAGTTGCTTTCATATATAATTGTGCTCTCTGACTTAAATATGTAGTTATAAATTGGTGTTTTATTTATCAAAGCAGCTTAGTGTTAAAGGACATTCTTAAAATCATTTTTGTATTTGTATTTGTGCGTGCGTGTGTGTGTGTGTGTGTGTGTGTGTGTGTGTGCGCGCACACGTGCACACGCAGGCGTGTGTGCATGTTTTGTCAAAATGAGTGTTTCCCCTTCCACTGCCTGGGAAGCCATACTCATTAGTATTTACATAGCAGTTTTTTCCATACAACTCTAAGAGCAGAGAGATTCTGTTAGAAAGTCATGGATAAGACAGTTTGTTTTTCCATGAACTTACTGAAATTATGCACTGGGCAAATTTGTGAATTATACCAAATATGCTTCAGGATAAATATAGTAGTTTTCACAGAAAATGTTTTTCATCTCTCAGGAAATCTATGTTTGTCATGGAATGACAAGTTCCTTGGAGGGGTGGGGGCCTGAGAAGGTTGTCTTTGAAAAATGATTTTGAATTTCATTAAAAATGAGAAAAATATAACAAATATTTTATATTTAATGGAAAGACCAGAGTGTGTTCTTTTCGTAAATTGAAAGTGGGAAAAAAAGTAACACATATCTTGAAGAAACAGATTTTCTTTTTTCCACTCCAGGTTGATCACTATCAACCATAACTTTAAAATTCTTCATTATGAAATATATCTCATTTTTGGAAGTTCAGTGAATTTATACTGAAGACCTAGTCTTGTAATGTAGTAACTGAGAACTAATGTGCTTTTATAAGATGATAATGTTACTATATTCTGGTGTAGTAGTGCCAAAAAATAATCAAGTTTAAAATATGATTTGACTTATAGTATAAACTGGCATAAAAGATTTCATATCTGTGTATACACTGCTCTATTTTTCTTAAAAATGAAATGAATAAAATGCTACCTAATATTTTATGTCTACTAAAAGCACATAAATAATATGATTCAGTGTAAAAAGGAGATGGAAACTCTTTCTGAACCTCACCATTAGCTCTCTAGACAACCCCAGACCTTCTGTTGTTTGCTTTTAGATATTTCTTCTTTAAGTTATATTTTTCTAAATCTGGAATGTCTGAAAAAAATATTATTAGGTCCTATCTTTATCACCATCTTGGAAATGATTTCAAGCAACAAATAGTTTCTAATGATAAAACAGAATACAAACTACAAAGGCATGGCTTCTTTGACATGATATGACTCTGATTCCCTGTAAAGTAGTGGCCAGACTGACTCTTCTTGTCTATATTACTCAGAAAAGTCTGGATTTATCTGTGATGGCAAAGTTAGGAAGTATCTATTGACATTAGCCAGGCTCTCTTGCAAGAGGACAGGACTTTTCACTCCTTGGCAATATGAAACGTGCAGTCCAGACTGTCCTTGTATTGCTTATCTGCTGCTAGTAGCTTCTTAGCAAACTGCTTTGTAGCAGCATCTTGACACACCGGAAGCTTCAACAATCACTTTGGAGCCGGCCTTGGCCATTCCCCTTACCAGGAAGTTCTTGGGAAGAGCACAACAGCATCTATCAAGTTGAAAGTAAGAGGACAAGCGAAAGAGGGTAGAACCAAGGTGCCAAAGTGCTTTGGCTCTACAACTCTGGGAAGAAACCATCTTTAATCTACTTCTTAAAGCCAAGTGAGGATGAAACTTTGAGAAAATTCATCCACTTGTTACATGATAATATTACAGAGATGAGAGCTGTGCACAGTACTTGAAAATGTGAGCTGTTTTAGCGTCCTCACAGTGATGTTCTTTGTAGTGGAAGTAATGGAAAGAAAAGCCTGTCTGTGCTTTGTAAATCATGCCTACATAGCAATCTTAGGTGGGACACCTTTTCATTTATCTAGTGTCTATGCTATTTTTTTTTGTTTGTTTGCATGATCTTCATAAGGAGGTCTTGGCAACTAATGCTATAGAAGCCACCTACTTGCTTTTTTGGCCAGATGTGTGTGTGTGTGTGTGTGTGTGTGTGTGTGTGTGTGTGTAAGAGAGGGAGAGAGAGAGAGAGAGAGAGAGAGAGAAAGACAGAGACAGAGACAGAGACAGACAGAGACAGACAGAGACAGACAGAGAGAGTCAGAGACTGAGACAGTGACAGAGAGACAGAGAGAGAGGGAGAGGGGGAAGGAGAAGAGAAAAAGAGAAGAGAGATAGAGGGAGGGAAAAAGGGAGAGAAAGTAGGGGGACTTCGCTGTAGGAACACTTAACCTCATGGCCATGTCTGTATGTGGATGTCAGTCATGGTTAGCCACTTAACATTTGACATCATGATATAGTCAGTTTATATTTTATGTCCATTTCAAGTTAACACATCATGCTTAATGTAGAAAATAAAAGCCCCAAAACAAGACCATCATTTTTTTTCATGAAATTACATTGCACTATTGTCAACAGAATTGTGTTTTTTGTTGTTGTTTCATTTTGTTTTAATTTTGCAGCCCTGGGTAACAGAACCTTCACCAGAAATAAATTATAAATAGATATGAGTAGTCATCAACTTTTAACAAGGTTTCTTGCTGACAGCTGAACAAGAGGAAATAACACCACCTAGATTTAAGAGCACTCAGACTAATAATCACTACTATACAAAACAATATTGTAATGACTGGCCACAAGTACATAAAGCTATGTTCTCTGACTACCAATGTTTAGTTCTTATAAAGCAAATGCTACCTGTGTAAGTGTAATTGATCATGGTTGACAAAGTTCTACAATAATGGCTTCAATAATTTATAAACTAATTCATTAGTATATTCCTTACATTTGGCAGGAGTTTGCATTTGTACCTGGAGATGTTTCAGATTCTGCATAACCAAGGTTTATTTTCAATGTATTGTAAAACACAGGATGTTCTCTTTAATAACCTGAAATTTTAATAAGGGCCTAAGAAACAGTTGAAAAAGTGAGTGAACTTATATTTAAATTAGGTCTTTGAGAGCTTGGAGATTCTAACTTGGTGAACTCTAATTAAATCCCTGAAGGCTGCTGGGCCTGCCTCCCTCATTCTTGATGGTGAAAGTGAGGTCTTCAAAAGAGTCCCTTGACAGTATACAAGTGGAGAGGAAAAGAATCCAGCAACCCTTCACTATAGCATCACATAAAGCCAGAATTCCAGAAGGACTTCCAGACAGGAAAACAATGATACTCTAAGCCAGAGAACTCAAAATGCAGGGAAAAATAGAGGAAAAAAGAATTTGTAAAGAGAAGTAATACAAGATTATCACTCATTCAGACTTCAGCAACGATGCAAAACCAGACAAACCTTCAAATGCGACACAGCACATCTTACTTAGCACATTCTGCAATTAACATTTACAGTAAGCATTACTCAGATACAAAATGGTCTCTATTAGTTGTTGGTCTGGCATTATGGTGGCTTTTTCTTCAAGCTACCTTGTCTATATGAACAACCATTCATTATTTTTCTTCCCAGATAAATTTCGCCACTTACTGAATCAGTAAGTCCAATTCTCATGGTGAGAATCAAACAGATATTGAGTCTACATTAAAGACGACTATATATCCCCTGTTAGTTTGCCTGTTCAACATCATTTGAGCCTCTTCATTGGCCAACACCATAGAGTATGAGACATGTGGAGTCAGTTCTTTGTCCTTCCATTTAACATATATTCAAAGCCAGTACTTTTGATATTGTAAAATCCACAGAAAATATCATTTATAGCCTTTAGGTACTGAATGACTCAGGTAGCCTCCTAGTGAAAACATAATCATTCATCTTTCAGGTATCTAATATCTACAGAAATGTCAGTTGTATTTTGTGTATATTTTTAACCCTTGAACATTAACACTATTTTTTTTCTTTTTTTTTTTTAAATTTTTTTTTTATTTTAGATATTTT
>NW_022196914.1:41388689-41401642 GCF_008632895.1 Mastomys coucha | reverse complement strand
TTAGGGAAATGGATGGATCTGAAGAATATCATCCTGAGTGAGGTAAGCCAATCACAAAAGAACAAATATGGTATGCACTCTCTGATAAACACTATTTTTAATAGTCCTTAGTTTAACAAAGAGTAAACTAAGAGTATTTCAGAGTATTAGGTTCTGCCAGTGGTGACTGTCTTAGTTAGAGATTTCTTGCTGTGAAAAGACATCATGACTATAGCAGCTCTTATAATGGAAAATATTTAAATGAGGCTATCTTATAGTTTCAGAAGTTTAGTCCATTATCATTACGGCAGAAAGCATGGGAGCTTACAGGATGACAAGGTGCTGGAGGCAGAGGAAAGAGTTCTATCTCTTGATCTGCAAGCAGCAATAGAGAAGACTGCTTGTCACACTGGGCATAACTTGAGCATATCAGATTTCTAAGCCAGTCCGTAATAGTGACACACTTACTCCAACAAGGCCTCTCCTCCTAATAGTGCCACTCCCTAGGGGCCAAGCACTTAAACATGTGAGTCTATAGGGCTAAACCTATTTCAAACACCAATCCAAAAAAACACTTGTGAGGTCCCTCATCCAATGGGTTACTACCAAAATCTATAGAAATTAAATGAAGGAGGAGAGACACACCATTTCATTCTCTATTACTGTGCCACTGCTAATGGGCACCACTATGTTGTCTACTTCATACTTGGTCGAGTTAATGGCCTTGTGTTCCTTACCAAGGACCAAACTTCCTATGAAATAATGCAGTTGTTGAGAAACTTAGAATTTATACTTTTGCAGTTTGCTCTACTTTTTATTTTAAAAAGACTTTTAAAGTCCCATGAATGCTGCTTAGATCACTAGGATTTCTAAATGGAAATACTGATTCTTGATGCTCTAATTGTTCCCCTAACCCCAAAAGGATACTGAGTTACTGCATTCTCACTTTGTTCTTAACTCCAAGTTCCAAAAAAATTTATTTACTTTTTTAACTCTTTACTACTACAAAAGAGTCATGGTACTTCTTTGGCTTGCCACTTAAGTGGCTTCATCTTTTATTTGGGGATAAAATGAAAGTAACAAGCAAAATATAGAAGTGGTTTTAGCTTGTTGTCTGATAAAAGGGTTCATTTATTAATCTGGTGCTTGAAAGGAAAGGATCTGTTTGGGGGAAAGCCATTGTACTAGATAGCGTTTGAACACTTCCCCTTTTATTATCTACTGACCTTGATAAGTCTACATGCATTTTTGTTTTATCAAAAGCAAGCTTTACAATTAAAGTGAATCCTTCCTAGTCAGTGTGGCTATGTAAGAGTTCTGGTAAAACTGAAAATGTAGGATTCATATTGGAGGTAATTAGAATGATAATAATTTCTGATTTATTTTAAATATATGGTTTACTCCTATGATTGATTCATATAAAATATTTGCTGTTTCTTCTGTTAATAATATGAATAGAAGTTATAGTTTAAAATAAATATCATCTACCTTATTACCTTGTCCCTTTCTTCTTAGAAGGAGCTTGAATGTTCCACAGAAGGATAAACCAAGCAACAGGAATTAAATGGAACCAGAAATTTCACATTCAGTTTAACTATAGGCTCATATATGAGTGTATGCTTATTTAGAAGTCATACCTGTATTCCTCTTGTTTATGTAGACTATTGATAATGGTATAAGAAACCAGTGTCACGAAGTGATGAGCATAGAGAAATTCACAGAGAACCCCTGCTCCACTGGAACAATTTAGAACAGTGAGTGTTCCATAAGATATTGGTTGGTGTAATTTAGGAAAAAAAGTTGTACCTGACAAAATAAATGTGAAAGTATATATTTCTTCTTAGATTCAAAATACAAATTAGTAAATTGAAGACTAAGAGAAGGTATACAGAAACAAAATCTGTGGCTTAAAACAATGTTTGATTTTATGTTTAAAACAAAGCATTTATTAAAAATTCTATCATCCTTTGAAAAGAAATCTTCACATAGACAAAACTATTTATAATATTAGAACACTTTTATTTAAATAATGATTAATACTTTGTTAATGTTAATACTAGCATTTAGTTCCTTCTTGTAAGGTAATTCTTGTTTTCAAAATACACCCAGTGCTTGTGAAGAGGTCAGTTCAGGACCTTTGAAAAATTCCACCAGACTCCTCCCCTCCTGGAAGAGAAAGGTCTTTGTGGAGCATTTGGGCACTCCTCCAGAAGGGAGAGGCTAATTACATTCTTCAGACCCCAGAGGATTGGGTAGGAAGTGATCATTGGCCATGCTGATGGGGGAGGCCCAGAACGCATTCTGCAAAATGGAGCAGGGCAGAGTGATTGTTGGTCACCTACAGGCAAGGGAAGTCCTTACCACCTCATTCCCTAAAGACCAATCAGTTTAAAAGCCACACTGTTGTACCAATCACATTATGCCTAATGGCTGCTGCCCTGAAAACTGTATAAAAACAGCCTGGGGTCACCAGCTCTCCTTTGGGTGCAGGATGAAGATCCCAGCATGCTGGAACAATAAATTCCTCTTGCTTTTGCTTCACATTGTTCACTCTGGGGTTGGGGGGGTCCCTGGTAAGCTAAGGCTTATCAGAGTCTTACATTTGTGTACAAACTATATGGATTATATGATACACACCTCCGCACTCCACTTTTGCTCTGCCAGTTAATTTCCCTTTTGACATTTTTATTTTGATAGGATATGAACTCAAAGCCATTGTTATGTTAGTTTTACATAGGAAATTGTTGATTTTAAGATGTTTTCAAAGAAACACGAAGACTAAGAATATATGTTGACTTATCATGCATTAGGTGACAAGGGGCTTGGCTTCAGGTTTGTTTTTCTTCATACTGTAAGAATTGAGAAGTCACAATAGAGACTGCTTCATGCAGCAATGGCACCATTAAGAGTTGACATTTTGACTTCCCTCATTCATTACCCTCATCATTCAGATTCTGCCTCTCCTTTCATGTCACTTTATGATAACTAGATGGCTGTTGAATCTGTAGTAATTAATATATAGATATTTCTTTGAGTATCACATCTAGAAAGAACAATTGGGTATACTTCAGATATGAAATCAGACCCTCCTTTTCAATGCCATCATGGCCAGAGGTGAGAATGTGACATCTCAAGGAGGCTCTGGAATTTTTGACAACAGTGTTGTAATTACTCTAGATGAGTTATAATTAACTTCGTAGCACAGAATATATCACTGGTTTTAAATTCTAGTTTACTTTCCCAGGAAGAGAGGAGATAATAGTATTGACTCTCTTTTAAGCTACTAAAATTAGGTTATTGAAACTCCATTTTAAATACTTAGTTTCAATTGAACCAAGGAGAAGAATGGAAATTCCATAATGACCTGGAAATTTTTCATGTTCAAACTGAGAAAGTCAACTACCCCTCGTAGTATTTTCATCTTGGTAACATAATTTTAATTGCCATTTTTTCCAAATTATGGAGGACAAAGTGAGAATTAAGATCCAATGTTTATTTCCAACATATAAATCAAGGACAGGAAGAGGGAGCAATAATGAAAGTTGGAGAAGGAAAAAAATGTAATAAATAATTAAAATGCTGTGTTGACATCTGACTGATGTGTTAAAATGAACTACAATGTGTCTATGTAGGTGGTACTCACTGAGCACAATGTAGATTCCTAAGCATCTCCCTTGGACAAATGATTACTGGCATTTTGGACAAGAGGAAGGGTTCTATATGCTTAATTTTGTCCTCATTTTTCACTCATCAAACTTCTTCTCACAGGGAATAAGTCAACTGTAGAACACTTCCAGGTTGCATCATGCAGCCAATTTTAGGTCAGTTTCCATAGGTGTACCACATGGCATATTAGATCCCATTTTTTCTGCAAGGAAGCCTTCCATTAGGATTTTTAAGTACAGAGACTACAAACTCTATCCACATAGCTGGCTGACTTAGCTGTTTGACTCTTAGAAGGATGCTTGGATGCCTCTTTGTTGTAGGAAAGTAGGTCAAGAGGCAAGGATAACAGGGGTTTAGACAACACATCAGTTGTATCTGATGCGTTTAATTGAGAAGGTTGTTTTAGGGTAGTTGATTGCTGAATGATGCAATGACCCAAGCAGGCCACAAAGCCTTATAACAACTACTACATCTGGCATGGCTTTAGTGGGGGCAGAATGACATGGCCGTTGGATGAGGGCACCCAAGAGTGTAGACAGCTGCTTTGGGCATAAGGCTTGTTTGTATAATGTATATATTTTTACATTCCTTTGAGGATTGTCCTCCCTGTTAATGTTAATGCCTCAATTATAATCAGACAGTCCAAGTCCCTGAGGTGAAGGTGTGGCTAATGTCTTAGCAAAATGGTAAATGTTGAGACCTTCAGGATTGCCCTTAAGGATGTGGAAAAGCACTCTAAAACATAAGTATATAATTTTTCAACTATGCAAAAAATAAGGATGTGATATGAATTATGGAGGGGTTTAGAAATCTGAAGAAACAGAGGCAGCAAATCTATGAGTCAATTTGTTAGAAAAATACTAAAGAAGGTGATAAAGAGATTTAGGTTCTGGTGATTGCAGGACAACCCACCCAGCTAAGTTGTTTTCTTTATGCTTACAAAGGCAGATTCCTGCATTAAGGATCAGCCTAGGACAGAGCAAGTTTAGGCCAGGTGTGGTAGAAATGGTAATTTCAGGAAGGGGTCCCACCCAGCTAGTTTAGCGTCTGTGCTTAAAGGAGGCAGGTAGATCTCTGAGTCTTTTTGCAGTGTTAAAAGAAACTGTGTACTTGCTGTCTCCTAAGAATTAAGGGGATGAGGTAACAGGAATGCTGATCAAAATAAAACCTGGAGTAAATAACTAGGTTGATATGAAAAAGGCTAGGCTTGTGATCTGTAAGAGATGAGCTATACAGAGAATTTTTTAGAATAGGGAGAGAGAACTGCTTGGAGAACTGTTTCCAGCAGAGAATAGTAAGAGAAAGCACATTAGAGACAAAGAAAGCAGAACAGAGAGAAAGTGCGCTGGAAAGTTGTCTCCAGCAGAGCATAGGCCACCAGCTTGAACCCAAAATATTTCTTCAAGTTATTTGGGTTTGTTTGCTGTTCCCACACACTCCTCCCGGAGCCCCTCTCCAAGGCTAGTCCTTGGCAAACGTTATTGCTATATATCCTCTAAAACATGATTTTAGGCTATACTAGTTTGGCTAAGCCTTCAGTATAAAATATGCTACTAGTAAGAGTCTGGTTTTACATATAACATAGCTGCAATGTTTACTCATGTAGACAAGCCACATTTCCACTGAGACTCAGTTCTTTATGGCTCTTGAAAGGTTGGCATTCAGCTGGGGAGGATGACAGAGTGGAAAAGTCCTTGCATAAGTGTGTGGACTGTGGTGCAGAGTCTGAGAACCCCAGTAGAGCGGCATGCACTGGTGCACATTGGTCGCCTCAGTTCTGTGATAAGAGTGTAGGAAGATACAGGAGCCTCGCTGAAAGCCTGGTGAGCCCAATGTGAGACTCTCACACAAAATGGAAGGTGAGAGCTAACACAAGAGATTGCCTTTAATTTCCACAAACACCCCATAAAGGAGCATGCATGCCTGCATAGGCACATACACACAAATACATATTAATGAACATATAAACACATACACATAAATATCCTCTCTCTCTGTCTGTCTCTCTCTGTCTCTTTCTTTGTCTCTGTCTCTGTCTCCGTCTCTGTCTCTCTATCTCTCTGTGTCTGTCTTTCTCTCAAGACAGTTAAGATAGTTAATGTTTTATAGGGCTTTAGGGACTATAATACCTGATAATATTTTTAATGGGAATTTGATGCAAACTTCATCCTTATATGTTCATTTGAAAACCATTTCTAAAATTTCTGAAGTCTTAACCTGCCAAGTCGACATCACAGATCATTTGTCCTGCTGTCCACAGTGATAGGACACTTTCTGTGGTTTTTCTTATTTTTGAGTCCAGATAGGACATAATAAGTGACAGATTTTCCAGACCGATTTTACTTTCAGAAATACAAACTAGTGTGAACAGGTTTTGCTTTCCCCAAGGAAAAGGCTCAGGTAACATATGAGGATGTTGCGATAACACCACACCCACCACTTTCCCAAGCAGCTAATTTAAAATTGTCTGCAATCTGGGAGAATCTGTCTCAACATCTCATAAGAACCCAGCTAACAGTTTGCTGAAAGGTTTCCTGGGAATAGGATTCTATCCAAGGCTTGTGAGAGTGGTAAGTTAGAAGGAGGCTACAGAGATCTAATTAAAAAGGTGATTTCCTGACATATGGAGTTTCTACATGAATTCAAGATCCTGAGCTATGCAGGGGGAGACACTGACCCTATAATTCTTATGACATTAGGTTTAAATCTTAACTGCTGAACACCTTTCAAATATTTAACTCTCCCCAAGTAAATTCACTCTGTGAAAAGCTCTATTTGTTGACTTTTTATCCCAGTTGGATCTCATTGGGGACCGCTTCACTGAGACCTGTGCATTAAGTGGTACATATGTTGAATAAACAGCCAGACAGCTACCAACTGTCAAGTTGCTTTACCAGGGGTATTTTAAAAAAAGCACATATGTCATGTTGAAAAGCAAAATAGAAACAAAAGCTTATATAAGAATTAGGAAATGGTGCAGGTGAAATGAAGCCACTTGCTTCTCTGGATATGTTGCTTTTTTTGTTGTTGTTTTTGGTTTTGTTTTTGTTTTTTAGTAACATTAGATAAATTATTTTTAATTTGAAAGATAAAGGATGCTCTAGAGACACTTAACCTTTACTATCTGGTTGGGTATCTTATTTATTGTTTGGTAATTCATTAGGGAGTTAATACAGTGAGAGGGACATATAACATAAGCAAAGACTGCCAATGTTCTCTGCTAGGAAACACGGGTTTGATTTTCTCACAAGCAGCATGTGAAAATGAAGTTGCAGGTTGCTCTTTATAGGTAGGCATGAGACAAGAGAACATACCAGCTTATTTGGCAAGCAGATTTATGCTTTCCCATCTTGTTGCTACAGCATTGCTCTTCTGTGATAACATGATGGAACAATATTGACTGTATAATAGGTGGGCACCTGTGCAGTAGAAAGAGGCTTGGTCATCTATGACTTGTTTGAACAGAACAAATATCAGATATAGCCTTGTGTTTTGTATTCTTCTCTTCCTTCCTTCTTCTCTCTCTTTTTCCCTCCCTGCCTGCCTCTTCATTTTTGCCTCTTCAAATATGCCATAGCATATTTTGGTACTGAAACATATTCCTGAATCCTGTGTGCAATTCACAAGTGTCATTTCAGGTGTTCTGAAGCAGGTCCCATGACAGAGTGACATGTGCACAGACTCCCTGAAAGCAAGATGAATTCAAGAGATGGGAGGGGGAAAAGTAGAACAGTTGACAAATTACATACTTAAGATGCAGGTCTGAATCCCGTGGAAATAGGGGCATGGAGATTTGGATAAGTAGCTGAAGGGCAGTTCCCTGACTGAGTTTTTGTTTCCCCAGTGATGAGGTCTACATGACGGGCAAAGGTGTTCCACTATATAGCAGAAATGGGCAAGCATAGAGACAAGTACCTCTGCCATTACTGTCAAAATCTGAGGTGGATTCCACAGGTGCTGCAACTGGAGGTTATAAACTGAGTTTCAGCATCAGAAGAACTTAGATTTGTCCCACAAGAACTCCAACATCACTCAGAGGTTATTTTGTTACTCTGTATTTGTCTACTACACAATCACAGGAAATATTAGTATCAAATAAGGTTAGGTTGAAGAATTGCTCAGGTGCTTGTTATAATTTGTGATTATGTTATATCATTATAACTTCAGCTTAATATCAAAACAAAAGCAGTTATTTGCTTCTTATTTGTTAGTTCCTATAGCTGAGAGTTTACGTGTTACTTACACAGGAAAATCTTTCCAAGGTCCTCAACCTATGACATTCGTAAGCTCCCTTACTATGGAAGGTAAGGGATATATTGTACATTGACATGTCTTCTTTTAGTCTTTAAAATCAGCATCTGAAGTGATAGGTATCATTGCAGTGCCACAGAAACTTGTTCTTAGTCTTTTTCCCTACTCCTCTCCATCCTCCCAACTCTTTTCTGCCTTGTGCTGCATGCAGTCTGTTACTCTCTTCACTTTATCTCTCCCTGTCTTTTCTTCTTTTACTGTGTTCTTTTTTTGTTCCAACACACACACACACACACACACACACACAAGACACACACACACACACACACACACACAGAGAGAGAGAGAAAGAAAAAGAGAGAGAGAGACAAAGACAGAGATAGAAACAGAGAGAGATACAGACAGAGAGAGATCCCAAAATATGTAGATGAGAGAGAATTTTATTTGTCGTTCTGAGTCTGGTTTTTATTTTATTTTTTTATTGGATATTTTAGTTATTTACATTTCAAATGTCATTTCCTTTCCAAGTTTCCCCTCCATAAACTCCTATCTGATCCTCAATCCCCCAATTCCTATGAGGGTGCTCACCCACTTCCACTTCACTACCCTAGCATTCCCCTATACTGGGACATCAATCCTTTACAGGACCAAAGGTCTTTCCCCCTACTAAGGCCAGATAAAGCCATCCTCTGCTATATATGCAGCTGGAGTCATGGGTCCCTCTATGTGTACTCTTTGTTGGTTTAATCCCTGGGAGCTTTGAGGAGTCTGGTTGGTTGATATTGTTGTTTTTCCTATTAGGTTATAAACCCCTTCAGCTCCTTTAGTCCCCATGTTTATTCCTATGGTTGGCTCTGAGCATCCACATAACTGATCATAATGTTGTCCAGTTCTACTTGCTTTCTAGAAAATGTCATGTTCCATTTTTCTTGACAGATGAATACATTTCCACTGAATAATTTACCAAATCTTATTTACATTTAATGTTGAAGTTTTATTTCCAAATATATTTAATTTTGTTAAAGTAATAATATATGTATATAGATGTAAAAGTAAAGTGTAAATTTTACAACCAATTTAGAAGTTCCATGTATGCTTTTCAATCCTTCTTATGAAACACTGCTCCTCAGTCATCCTTGCCTGTGTCCTTGTGTTTGCTTTTGTACTTGCTGTGTTTTAAAATCATATCCCTAGGTTTCTGTTTATTCTCTTCTCATTTTCAATGTTATTTATTATATTTGGTATGTCAAGATTTAATTTTTTTAATTATTGAATACGAACATCTTTAGAAGCCAATGACCACAAGCAGTTTTTAGTATCTGGAAAAGGGACATTCTCAATAACTTACAGAAAGTTTGTAGCAAGAGAAATGGTCATAGTGCCAATCAACCTGTATTTAATACTTACTTTGTCCTCACCAATTCTCTTTATTTATTGGTGTCATAGTTTCTTCCCTGTGTCTGAATCTGTTGATTTATGTGTTTGACAGATGCTGAATTCAATCAGTTTAGACTAAGAACTTCCCTTTAGTGGGATACTATCGCTTCCTGTCTCCATGTCTTTGCCCATGTTCCAGCTTTGAAAGTGCCCTGAGTAAAATATAGTATATTTATCTATATTCTCTTAGTAATTCAGCAAGTTTTTCCAACCTACCCTGATTTACTCTATCTTATCTGATGTTGTCCAAATAAGGTATTGATCTTAAAGAATAGCAGAATGTAAACAGGAATAGGTATTTTACTATTACTTTTGTTCTTTTTCTTTTTTCTCTTCTCTTTTCTTTCATTTTCTTTCTTTCTTTTCCACTCCTTTCCTTTCCCTCCTACTTTTCCCTCCCCTCCCTCTCTCACCCTCTTTCTTTTCTTTCTTCCTTCTTTCTCTCTTTCTCTCTCTCTTTCTTTCTTTCTTTCTTTCTTTCTTTCTTTCTTTCTTTCTTTCTTCAGTAATGTTTGGTTTTGTCATAGGCATTTGGGCTATCTAGTATCTGGATCTTGGTCACCCAAGCAGTGTCATCTATTTTGTGGGGTGGGCCTTAAGTTCAGTCAGAAATTGATCAGTTACTCTCACAAGCTTTGTACCACCATTGTTCTAGCATATCTTGTTGGCAGGACACCAAAGTTTTTGTGGCTGGGTCAGTGTTTCTCATTTGGTGGCTTGCCCAACACCTTCGTGTACTAAAGATACGAGAACGTAAAAGTTGAAGGCTCTACGTAGAAACCACCTTGACTTCTCCATGTTCAGTAAGTTGTGTAGATGTCTTTAGGAGTGGGGCCCTGCAATTAGTTTGTAGAGAGCAACTGATTGTCTTTGCAATAGCATGGTTTGTGAGGGGTTCCCCTGAGACACCTTTAGACAACAATGTTGAGTACATTTTTAACTATAGTAAGATTCATGGACATGATTAAAAGACTATGAAGACATATATGAGTACAAAGAGACTAGATGTTATGTGTTGGTCAGGGGAGTTATGTCAGCTTCTTGGGAGCTATGATGATGTTCAGGAGCACAGAGAACCACTTCATGATTGTAATACATGAATACATGTAATACATGAAATCAAAGTAATGCATGAAGGATAAAAACTCAATAGAATATCAAGGAAAGAACTTGAATGTGACATACAGAAAAACATAGGAAGAACTAATAGTAGAAGTTAAGATGGCAAGGCAAAATGGAAGAAGCCACTTTGCTCACTTCATAATTTCATCTTTACTGTCCATGTTTAAAATCTTATTTCATTTATAAACTATTGAAATCTAAGATTTAAGAAGTATGTATTTCATATGATAGAAACTGGAATAAGGCAAATTTTGTAAAGAAAAAAAGTACCAGTTTTTACACTTTGAATATATGAATACAGGCTTGAAACAATGGGAACAATGTATCATGACTGTATCCTTAAAACAACAAGCCAAAGTGTCATTGTTTTTGTATGCTAATCTTTCCAGGTGTTTTGTTATAATAACAGTGCTCTGGTTTAAAAAAAAAAGAAACAAAACAAACATGTGTGCTAAGCTTTTCTTTTGAATCTGAATGGATGACAGGTCATGTCAATACTAAGAGAGAAAGCTACTGAGATTCAGAGTATTTCTGTGTTTCTAGTCTCTCTCCTTTTTAAATATTTCATCTGTCAACTCAAGATTTTACATACCACTTATACTATATACTCTCTGTTTTATTCTATCAAAATTAAAAATGCTTTGAATGTGATGACTAAACATTATTGGACAACTGTCACCTGGAGATCTAGCTCCAGTTTTCCTTGAGACCAGCCTCTGGCAGACTGGTCAGGACTTCAGCAGTGAAACACAGTATTTAGAAATAATGAGTACCGGTGGTTCTTCTAATCCATTAAATAACCCTTTTTCTTTTTCTTGGCCAGATGATTCTCTGGAGTTTAAATGAAATTGATGATTTTTAGAAATAATCCAGTGTAGAGAAATTTGCACACCCCAAATAGCCCAGCCTGGAGATAAATTCTTACTTATGCAAGTGACCCATTCTGTTCCTTACTTTTTTTCTCCTTCTGAGTGAATATTTCATTAATCTCATCTGGTACAATGCTTCATATACTTTAGAGATCTCAGGAAGTATGAATTGAAATAAGAAATAAATTATATGTTAATAAAGTATATTTCTAGGGATCAACTGTCCCAATGTATGACTTTGATAAGGCTGTTTTTAAGAATGACTTCTGGTTCTTTTATAAAAAGAGAATGCCCCAAGGTATATAATATTAAAAACTGCCCAAGATAGGCAGCTACTCATTGAGGCTAGTTCCATGCAGTAAAGTTATTTGTATTTGCAATAGTGTCATCTACCCCTTCTTGATCTTGACTCATTTTTTTCTATAAATTCTATAATATTTAAGACTCTCCACAGAACATAGGCTTATAAAATTAGGCTCCGTCGAAGCCTCTGGAGTACAAAAGACATCTCAAGTAGGACATTATGTGTTTCTAACAGTAGAATTTAGACATAAATATGGAATGTTTGGGGCCTTGAACTTCACAGAGACTTTTTCTAAGATGTTTTGTGGTTTCTAAAGACGAGGGATTATGGCACAAACACATATAAATGTCATTGTGAAAAAGATTCTGCCACAGGAAGTAGTTGTTGAGTCAGAAATGGAGTGAATAAAATTCTGCTATGGTTGACACTGGGGTACATAATTTTGGTTTAAAGCAAAGAAATGTATAGTATATTATCAATATGAGATGTTGCTATATTATTTATAAATTTAAATTATAAGATTGCCTTATTCCTTAATTGTAGTTTCTCTAAGCTTAAGCAATTAATCAGGTTTACATCTGGTTGAGAAGAGGGCTTGCAACATTTCGTAATGAATAATGCTTGAAGGCTAAGGTTGTGGTGACAATTAGGGACTCTTAAAACAAAGAGGTAGAACTCTTTCTATGCTAGGCTACAGACAGAATGATGTGTATGAAGTATACAGATACACACACACACACACACACACACACACACACACACACACACACCAGGGAAGACCAAGTCAATGTCGAATCTGCTTAAGACTTCCTTTTCTAGTGTTCCAAATATCAGGGCTTAGTCTACTATTGTTACTTCTCATTTTTATTTGCAATGAAAGTCTTCAAATATTTAGTAGTCTTTATACACAAGGATAAAGCTTAATGTAAGGAATGTCTAGCTATAGGAACGAGCACTGATATTTTTATTCTAGTTATTTAAGTTGAAGTTTGGTATCAAAACACCCAATTTGCATCAGGAATAATGACAGTACTATCTCAACAGCTACATGAACATTGCTTTATGTTACTGAACTGACCTTCTGTCTGTTATGACTTTAGATTTTAAGAGGTTCCTGGCTATTTTACTGTTTTGTTTCTCCACCTAGCAATGGGCTAAGTACCTTTTGTATATGTTCTTTGTGACTGATCTGATGGTCCACCTTCAGGACTCTTTCTGGTGAGAGAGAAATGGATAGAATGCACACTGCTACAGTGTGACAATTCTGAGAATAGAGATATTTTCCAGCTTTATAAAATTCTTTGAAATCTTTAGGGACTTTTTTT